>NC_068362.1:80984909-80996585 GCF_020536995.1 Dreissena polymorpha | reverse complement strand
ATATTGTAATTTAATCAGGATTGTAAAGCAAATAAGAAATACACGCAGTATTCTTAATATACTTGATGAATGTATACATCTGTTTTAATGACAAAACACTTATTAACCTTGGAGAGTATTTATATCAGAATGCACAGTAAAAACTTAATATAGTTACTCTAGGTGGCAGATGACGATTCAGGAAAGTTGTAAGCATTAAACACATTAACTAATTGTGAAGGCGTTACGCTTGAACATAAATGTAATAAATGTCAAGGTAATTAGACTACTTAATGGGTTGAAGCTCCTTTGTAATCTTTATTCGTTTATCCATTAACATAGGTTGGATATGGAGTTGTTTACGGCAAAAAAACTGAACATCCAATATTTTATTTACTATGTTGAATATCTTTGGTTTCTTATTCGGCAGATTAATTACTAAATGTTACAAATATAAATCTTTGTCCAAATATGTATAACGTAACGTGCATATAAATAAAACTAGCAATTATATTTCGTTATTTTGTATCACTGTTATCATTTATTCATAAAAGTATATTCATTTTAAATAATCAGCAACATAAACATTTACGTAAATTTACTATTCTACCTACTAAAAGATTGTTGCAGAGATGTATTAGAGTCTTTGAATATGTTTGTAATAACACTGTTATTTTTTCTGACATACTTTTTTGAAACGTGTGTTCTCTTATGAACATCTCATATTTTTTGTCCGCAGATAACACAAAAAACAGTTTTATAAGCTTAAATATCTTTTTTTTTAATTCGTAATTGATTTAAATTATTAAATGATGGTATATAAAATCTGCAGCTTTATATTTTTTGTTTTTAATCTTCATAATAGTTAAATTTGCTTTCTCTCAAACATTTGATTAATAAATAGCCGTTATTTTTTCCACAATGTTTAAAGTTAAAAATAGGTCAAATGAGTTCGTTTTCACTTTAACAGTACTTAAATAGCTTTCTCGTAAACGGTAAACTACCTGAACGTCACGACGGCGTTACAGTTTGTTCTCATTTGTCTAACAAATTATGGACTGCGGATAAAAAATACAATATGATTCTCAATTATATTGATACACATATACATTGAGTATGATAAATAACTTCCATACAAAAATTAGAAAAAAACGGCCACCGGGAAAAACTTTGCGAAACCGAAATTTCGCAAACTTAAGTACCCTTTTTCTTAAAGATTTGCTACTTTGAGACATAGTATGCGATAAAAGTCTTATCGTTGATTAATAATTGGTTATTTTCCACTCAAAAAACCGCGTTTTCTTCACTATGAAATTTATAGCAAAGTTGGGGGTCCCATGGGATTTTTGCATTTTTCCCATGGGATTTTCGATTTTCCCATGGGATTTTTTTCTCCCATGGGATTTTTTTTCTCCCATAATTTGCAAATGGGAGAAAAATCCCATGGGATTTTGAACATTTTAAAAAACGTGTTTTATTTGCGTTTGCAAGTATTTTAACGTTATTTAAGGACTGTATATTGGTTTTATGCCAATTATATATAAAAATATTAGTAATAAAAAAATCCCATTTTAAAATGGGAGAAAAAAATCCCATGGGATTTTTTCTTATTTTGGAGATTTATTCATGAAACTTTCAGAAACATCATATTTTATGAAATGATGAACAACTACGATATTTTAATGCGTTTAGTCTAGTTTAAAAAAAAACAAAAATCCATGGGATTTTTAAATCATGGATTTTTTCTCCCATGGATTTTTTCTCCATGGATTTTTTCTCCCATGGGATTTTTTCCCAATGGGATTTTTTCAGTTTCGTAAGCCGAATAAGTTTCTTAATGCGAAAAACAACAAAAGGAAATAATAATTATAATTTTGAATAATAAATTGAATAATATAAATAACATGATATTTTTAAAATGAGTTACAATTAAAGGTTTATGCTAGTAGAATTTATCATTTCTTGTTCGAGCAGATGGTTGAGTCCAATTGGTGAGTATGCCAGCTTAGAACCAGTATAAATGCATCGCAGACAGACACGCTGTCATACTGTACACACCGCTGATTAACAATCTTTATTGCATTTCATTTTGCAACAGAAAATGAACTCCGTAGTATAATTGATCTTATATATGCCCTCTGCTTTTGAAAGCGTGCAACACATTAACATAACAATAAGTCCATGCCAAAAACTATGTGCAAATTCCATTCAAGCTATATACACATTATAAAGGTCAGATGACCCGCGTCATGCGAAAATGGGTCTTATGTCATATGCGGGCCGAAGTTGGTCCATCCTAGCTTGTCCAAACCGCGCAGTCTGGTCAGGTACTACGCTGACTGATATATAAAGTCAAGCCATGATTCGTGGTCTCATATCCAAACTCGGTAGCTCCTGTGCGAAACTTTCACCGGAAACGACGGCACCGAGACGGGCGCTCGAACTTTGCGGATGCGCGTTATATGTTATATATAATAGCGCGATGTGTTTTTCTTGCCTCAAATTAGTAAGCCCAATCAGCGTTTTATTGTGTTCTTTGCTTCTACTATTAACAAGAACTTCAACTGATACGAACATGAATTTTATTTTAATATGTTTATTTAATGCTCGGAAAACTCATTGTATATTTAGACTACTACTTATAAACAAAGTCGGGTTTTCAACATCTGTTTTTCGGCATAAAAATTGTTATTCCAAACCAGATTTTACGCACTTTAACTGTACAAAAATACCGTTAGGGCCACCGTGGTTACTCATTAAAATCCAGAGGGCGAGAATGCGAGAACGCGAAAGTACGATGACGACAGTGCGACAATACGATGGCGACAATGCGTTCGTACGATTGCGAAAACGCGCTAGTACGATGACGACAATGCGACAGTGCGACAATACAATGGCGGCAGTGCGATAGTACGGGGGCGACAATGCGATAGTCATATCGTACTGTCGCCGTGGTATCATCGCAATGTTCGCCATCGTTCTATCGCATTGTCGCCATCGTATTGTCGCACTGTCGCCATCGCATTTCGAATTGCCGCCATCATACTATCGCGTTATCGCATTGGCACCATCGTACTATCGCACTGTCGGCTATCGCCATCGTATTGTCGCACTGTCGTCATCGTATTTTCGCACTGTCGTCATCGTATTATCGCACTATCGAACTGTAGTATTGTCGCCATCGTACTATCTCACTGTCGCCATCGTATTTTCGCACTGGTCGTCATCGCACTGTCTGATTGTCGTCATCGTATTATCGCGTTCTCGCATTGTCGCCATCGTACTATCGCATTGTCGCCATCGTATTGTCACCCTGTCATCATCGTATTGTCACATTGTCTCCATCGTACTATCCGCGTTCTCGCGTTCTCGCCCTCTGGATTTTTAATGTGTAACCACGATGGCACTAACGTATTCCGTAATACTGCTAAAGCACAGTATGATTAGGTCCACTCCCAATGCTCAAAATCTCATATGTCTATTTTAGTAACAACACCTGTCTATGGAAGGATATTTAGGTAAAAGTTACATCATTCGTGGTGAATATTTACATTATGACTGATGCTTATTCTAATTTGCTTTATGACAATTCCAACATGCTTGTTGTCTATTCGTTTATACTTGATGATTGCTGCAACATTACATCATTCATGAATAATATTTACATTATGCGTGATGTTTATTCTAACATGCTTCATGACAGTTCCAACATGCTTGTTCTCTATCGGTTATACTTGATGATTGTTTCAACATGCTTGGTGACTATCCAATGTTTGTGTGTTCATTATTCCTGAAACCAGTCACAATCGGTTTTGCCACTTAGCGTCATAACAACGGCAGTTAGCAACAGGCAGTAAGCAGAATGCAGTTACTAAATTATGACATCAGGTGGGCGCGCGTTTATTTTCCGTATGTTGAATAAATTACTTTTCGGAAAAAAAAGCGAAAACATCCGAATCATTTTGACTAGTAAACTGAATAAGCTGAATTAGTTCCCTTCGTTATATAATCTCCATTAAACTAAATACGTTCATTATTGCCATGAAGACCAGTAAGTTTACACAATGAATTGACTGCCGTGAATGTTTTTGATATTTGTAAGATGCAATTGGCACTCAAGAAATTATACATGTATTTTATTCAGAACATAACGGGGCTGATGTGTTGGAATTGTGGCCCTTCCCTAGTCCAAATAATTACAGTAGACGTAATCTACCGATGTGCATTGCATATCGACCTCATATTTATAAAGTAGCCCAAACCCCCATTGCCACAGACCCTGTGCGTGAAACTTTTAGATTTCTCTAGTCTGTTTACCATGCTATATTACAATTTCTATAAACACATATTTATCATTTTATGACTATATAATGTCTGTGGTATACAGAGAAACCTGAAAGTTACAAGTACTCGTGTCTAGTACTGTACAACTATTGTACTCCTCGTTGAGAAAACAACTACTTCATCTACATGTATTAAAATATCATAAAACATAATTTTCAATCAAGTTGGAAAAAATCAATAAATAAATGTCATATAAACAGGTTTGTCATGAACGTTGACGTCGCTCTTGGTTACCAGAAAAATTCCCACGCACGGATTTCAACCGTCATTGTTTACAATCAATTAAGTGCATAAGTACTTGAATTTGTATAGTGTTTTTTAAAAGTGTCCAGCTACAGGTGGTTAGCGTGTGGCTATAATACTAGTAGTGAAAACATATTTTGGAATGATAAGTAATCATATTATAACGAAAAATCAACTTTTCTTAAAAAAATAAGTTAAATATATATTCAACAAGGTATACAACTCGAAATCATCCGAAAACGGGATGCATCGTTTTAAACAGCCATTACTTCATCAATTTTGCAGCGATTTTCACGATCTTGGTCTTATTCAACGCAGAAATAAATTTCCTTTCTGGAAATGTATATGTCTTGCAATATTTTTACAAATACTGGGTCAACTTTTAAAAAATAACACGATACACAACTCGCGTGACCCAGCTGTGATCGATCAGACAGTATTCATGACAGAAATCTTCACGGGGAAATGGGCATTTCCCTGCAAAGTTCACGAACCTCGATACCATAATTCAATAAAACGTATGAAAAAAACATTCTTACCGTGCTTGCCGTAGAATTATGCATCAAAACTAACTGTCCAGCGCATTTTCAAACCTTTGTTTACATACATTTCAACCAACTGACATTTTAAACACAAGAGTGATTTCATTGCTCCAATGCGGAGTTGTGTCTTTACAACTGGAGATTTCATTCATAAATACGGTCTGATCGATAACAACTGGGTCAAGCGAATTATGTATAGCTTTATTTCTTAAAATTTGACCCAGCATGTGTAGAAATATAACAATATATATACATTTCCTAAAAGGAAATTCATTTCTGCGTTGAATAAGACCGGGTCATGAAAATCGCTGCAAAATTAATTTAGTAATGGCTGCTCAAAACGATGCACCCCGTTTTCGGATGATTTCGAGTTGGATACCTTGTTATATATAAAACGGTAGTGATTTTTTTTATATAGTAAATTTGATTTTTCGTTTTAATATGATTATTTATCATTCAAAAAGATGTTTTCACTAATTATTATCATAGCCACACGCTAACCACCTGTGTGTCCAGCACGTGTGCCGGGAGAACAGGGCTTAATGTATTTTTTGTTAAGCTCTATAATATTTATATCCAATCTGTATGAAAAAATGTCGGTGAACATTATTCCGGTGTTAATTTTTGAAAATATTGAGGCATTCGTTAATTATGGATCTAAAACGGAACATTAATCCGCAAAAAAAAAACACCGGGCATATTGCATATTAGATCGGACACATGAAATTATTTCGAAAGAAAGCAATAAGAGTTTCAATTCTACATGAGTAAGTCTCGCTGTGCACGATTACGCTCTTACTGCTCGTATATATTTGACTCTTGGCAAATACCTAGTGTTTTATTTTGCTTAATCTAAATTGTGTCATGCATCTATATGTACTTAAAGCAGCATGACCAACAGCTCTTTATATGTGAAAGAGATTGACACGAAATACCTACCCATCTATAATCAAGTTTATATGTGCACTTCAATATTATAGTTTTAAAGCAGTTTATGTGGTGCAATATAAAAGTACTCTAGTAAATTTGAAATTATGTAATCGATTTCCTCTCAACATACATGCAAAGTTCCAGATAACTTTTTCAGCAAAATCTTGGTTTACACTCTATAATAATCCAGCCTTAAAGTCTATTATTAATTCTTTTTTTTCAGGTAAATATAATTTTTGGCACATCCGCATTTAGGTTTATAGTCTAAGAAGAGCTCATGACAATTGCCGGGTTACAGCAGACTTTTTGCGATAAAAGGACCAGATAATGGAAAACGTTCGGCTTTTCGACTGTTGTAAAGATGGTCTGTTATTCATAATAACGTTAAAGTGCTGTTGATTTCATAATTGTAATGAGGGCCTAGACGAGTGGGAACTCATTGATAAAATGTTTACATTATATGCATTGATATTGAGTTTTACGCATGATCACACATTTTGAATTCTTATTTTATTTTTCCAATGTGTAACCGTACGCACAGAATTTAAGTCTACTTTTTTACTAAATTTAATTCAATTTTTTACGACTTTAAGCGTCTTATCTGGAGCTCTGCATACATGCATTAGTAGCATATATTGAAATATATCCATAGACTTTCTTTGGTTATTGAAGGTAAATTACTGTACAAAAATTATGGTTAGTCATTAACCAAAAAAAAGTTAAGTCTACAAACACGCGGTTAATTTCGGTTCAGTAGCAAATATCTTACAAAGGTGCGCAACTTCTCCTATAACATAAAATTTCCGTTATACGCCGTAAATTTCCGTAGTCCTCCGTAGCATTTCGGAATGACTGTCAATTGACATCATTGTATCATGCATGATAGTATGTTGCTTTGTGCTTGGGTGAAACTCACATCTTACCATCGCGTTAATTTATTAAACGCATTAATATTTGATTTCATTATGCACTGCGCCTATTGCACAAGTCTCTCTGCACAAACCAACATACACATATGCAGCATGCAATTAACGAACAAGAATGTTGCATCTGTACACATGCATGATACCATTAAGCAGAATGTAAATAGACATTGGACATCAGGCAAGATGTAAGTGTCATCAAGCATGAAAAGGTGTCTACATACTAATTGAAAGTACCATCAAGAATCATGACACAGTCACAAAGAAGGATGTAATTTTTACCTTAAATACCCTTCCATATTTGTCGGCACTGTGTGATTGCTTAATTTCACTGAAGAACGTCTACTGGTAAATCTTACAAAAAAGTGATAAATAAGACTGAGTAGCAATTTTTTCGGCGTTGCTGTTTAACGTCAAATTTGGCCTTTCAACGAACTTCTTAAAAGCCCATTGAATTTTAATGAAGAAGTTTCCCGCTTGTAGGTCCGAATGAATTAAATCAAATTTTGCAATTGGCAATTTGATAGAAATCCCCATAAAACATTGCACATAGCTTTCTGAAATGAACAGGCCACATTGAACGCATTCACGATATCCAACAGCTCTCTTTGCAAAGACCTATCTAGTGTTTCTTGGCCGTGTAAGATCTATAATTAGAACATCGTCACCTAAACATCTACTAATAGAAGAGCATATTTTGGGGAAACAAATTCAATAAGAGTATAAAACGTCCACGATCAATAATGTGTAGTTTGTTAAAGATATCACGGCAGTAAAAACATAGCACATTAAAGAGACCACAATCTGGTACATTTGGTCAATTGTTGCGTCCGTGGCGGACAATACATTTTTAAAAAGAAAGCGTACAAAAAAGCAAACACAAAGTTCTTCGTAAGCTTGTTTTAATCTTAAAAACACATAATCGACAGTCATTCCAGTCAAATACAATACTAACAGTCAGCACTCTAGAGATCAAAATTGCGGATATAAATATTTAATTCAGGGATATCAAGTGTATCAAGTTCGAATTCCGGAAAAAATAGCCGGTAGTCTGGGGCATTAGGTCCCTTACAGGGATAAAAGGTAAATCCCCGCCCGAGCCGTAGCTAACTGATTTATTGTAGTCTTTCTAGTTGCAATTTATGGTGAGTACAATGCGGAATATTACGGATATTTGCAACATGTCGAAGATTTTCGGAAAGTAGCGGAGAGGTTTTCGTCAGTTAATATTCATGTCCGTGCCGGCCGCTAACTTATCAGAATCAATAAAAAAGAACCAGGAAAAATCGGTACCGATCGCAAATTTCCGGAATTCCGATAAAGCTTCAACATAATTTGTTCTCAAATGATCGCGTACTCGAACGAATCTGTCCCTACGCCTCCAACTCCCTTTAAATCTCATCGGACGTACATTGATCTCAAAATCTATCCTTGACGACTCAAATCATATTTCCTGAATAGTTTGGCCTATTGACGTCCCTGTAATTATAACAATGGTCTTTTGGATAAACACCGCTAAGTTGTTGCAATATAATAACCGTTTAAAATAGTTACGGTTTTCATTTAATAAAATGATTAAGTCATATTCGAGATTTCAGCGATTGCCAATATTTTGCTTTTGTTTCTCATAAGCATATGGTGCTTGGTATCTGCTATTGACTCCTATGTAGATTGCAAATATTACATAACCCTTACAGCGGCCGAGCGCAGATATCTGCATTTGGCCGCTAAAAAGAAAAATCTTTGCGCATTAATTTAATTCAAATCTCATTATCATAATCAAAATCATCATCATCGTCGTCGTCGTCACTACTACCACCACCACCATCATCATCATCATCATCTTCTTCTTCTTCTTCTTCTTCTTCCTCCTCCTCCTCCTCATCATCATTAACAACAACAGCAACACCAACTTAACATCATCATCAAACAACAATAAACATCGGTAGCATACAATGTGCTTCATCAACCATACATAATTATATGCGTTAAAACACCATAATAGAACAGCATGAATGAAGCTGTCTATTACTCTTTTATATTTCCTATACCAATATTTTTTTTTCGTTAATTGAAGGACTAGTTGAAATCTTCTAAAAAAAGCCCTCCCACCCCCCCCCCCCAAAATAAAAAAAAATAAAACATAATAATAATAACCCTAGCAAACAACAATAAACATAGGTTAGTTAGTATACACTGTGCTTTATCAACCATGCATAATGAATGTTTATGACTTCGGACCGTTGTGATCAAATTAAAAAAGCAAGATGGTATGTATGCGGCACACAACACATAGATAATTATAGTTTTATACCTTAAACGTAGTTCATCAAAATAAAGATAAGTTATTATCTATGTAATACTTAAATTAGGTTTATAACGTATGCATATTTGTCTAAAACTTGTGAAATGTGATTCGTAAGCCGACGACAACATTATCATTCGGACCCTTCTCCCCACCTAACAATCGAGATTAAACACCTGTGGAGATCCCGATCTTATCAATGAATAAACCGGTTCAATGATGTCAAGTCAAATAAAACATACTATTACTATCCAAATAAATATCTATCAAATAATGTAAATTGATATACCTACTTAACTAAAACTAAACTTAAACGATTAGCAAGAAAAATATATAAAGAAGAAGCAGACAAAGTAGACAAATTAATTGTAACATATGTTTTCTCAGTCTCCCACTGTTGAACAATATAAATAGTATTTATCGCCACCCCAAAAGGGATCTTTATCACACGTTTGGCTCAACTAATATATAATTGTGACAGGACAAACTGTCAACAAATACCTTGTTAATGTTTTATACATAACTCCAATCAAAGGTCAACTTCCAAGGAAACTGCGGCATGTTAAAACTGTTGATTATGACAAAATGTTGTTTAGTACAAATCAGTACAATAGCGTCTGTTATGTGGCCTATACTAATCCAGTTAAATAAAACTTTAATCGCAGAAAAGTTTAGATTCTTTACACCTTTAAAGGGGCCTTTTCACAGATTTTGGCAATTAAAAAAAAGGAAATGTACATTGCCCGGAGCAGGGTTCGAACCAGTGACCCCTGGAGTCCTGGCAGAGTCCCTGTAGTATAAACGCTTATGCCTACTGAGCTATTCCGCCGAGTACACATTCTCGACGTATTTTATACCTTATATAAGCAATCTTCGTAGTTTCACAAAATTTAACGACAAAAACAGAACTCTCCAAATTATTCAATCGTTTCGCGTTGCAACGCTTTATAATTTTTAGGTTTTAAAATCGTCAAAAGATGCATATAATGGCTATATTAGAGCATGGTTAATGTTCAGTATTACTGTTTCCTCACAAATATCATAACTAAAACGAAAACTTACGAATCTGAAACAACTTTTTTCAATTTTGTCAATTTACCAAAGCGTGAAAAGATCCCTTTAAGAAAATATATATAACAGTTCTTTCCTGTTTTAACAAAATGATACATTTAAAAATAAATTATGAAGCATCGCTAGCAATATTAGAAAGAGAAGTAGAAGGAGAATTATTATCAATAGTAGCAGTAGCAGCAGCAGCAGCAGTAGCAGCAGCAGCAGTAGCAGTAGCAGTAGCAGAATCAGTAGCAGTAGCAGTAGCACTAGCAGTAGCAGTAGAAGTAGCAGTATCAGTAACCGTATCAGTAGCAGTAACAGTAGCAACAGCAACAGCAGCAGAAGCAGCAGCAGCAAGCAGTAGCAGTAGCACTATCAGAAGCAACAGCAGCAGCGGCAGTGGCAGCGGCAGTGGCAGTGGCAGTGGCAGTAGCAGTGGCAGTAGCAGTGGCAGTAGCAGTGGCAGTAGCAGTGGCAGTAGCAGTGGCAGTAGCAGTAGCACTATCAGTAGCAGCAGCAGCAGCAGCACTGGCAGCGGCAGTGGCAGCGGCAGTGGCAGTGGCAGCGGCAGCGGCAGTGGCAGCGGCAGTGGCAGCGGCAGTGGCAGTGGCAGCGGCAGCGGCAGCAGTAGCAGTAGCAGTAGCAGTAAGAGTAGCCGAAGCAGTAGCAGTAGCGGCTTTTTGCTTTTTTGTTTTAGAAGTGTTTGTCGTATAAGAAGAACGCAAGGAAGACAAATTAATTGTAACATGTGTTATCTTAGTCTCCGTTGTAGTAGTATTTGTTGTATCTACACAGCCATTTTTCAGTCACCTGAGAGACATGTTTTTATAAGAGATTTAATTGTGGACCAATACATCGTGTATTAATATCAGTGTACCCACTGGGACACCACATGGGGCGAGGATTAACAGATAAACTAGGCCTTCAATTAATTATGCGCCTAGAGGCAAACAATACTATAACTTACTGATAATTTTAGGATTGGGATGTGTTTGTATCTTATTTGAAATTAGCTAGCTTAATTCAAAAACTAATTATAGCCTCAATATTAATCACAAGAACATCATCACATATTCATTGTGCAATATATAATCATATCAGCATCTCAATATGCCAGAGCATTAGTATTTATTGTGCATACATATCCTACAGCAACATTTACAAACCTTATTACAAACCAACCGCTCAAGCTTTAATTAAGATTGATTTCAATTTATATTATGACATACATTAAAGATCACTGTCAATTAATTAAAAAATAGCTTGATGCTTCGTACTCAGCGATTTAAATAAAAGAAACGTTGCGTACACAATAATTGGGGTTAATAAAAAAAGTCTGCAATTAAAATAATCAAAT
>NC_068362.1:80894909-80979909 GCF_020536995.1 Dreissena polymorpha | reverse complement strand
TTGCGACGCGTTTTATTTCTTTTCTAACGTAATTTGATTTAATATAGCACATAAGCTATGTTTATTGTTAAATATGTTGAAAATTGTATGCACATCCTTCAATTTTAAAATTAAAACAACGTTATGGCTAAATTGATTAATTTACTGCTGAAAATACGAATGATGCATGTTGCATTTTTATTTTTATTTCAAAAAGTAAACGGTAAATCTGTCTATTTTTTTGGTATTTTTGCTGTATATAGTGTTTCTATAAAAACTTAATTTAAAATATAACTTAAATGATACTATTTTGAATTTTATGACACTTTGTTTTTAACCGACCCAATTTTTACTTGGCTGAAATCACTTACATTTCATGGCGCTATTCCATTGATTAAAATTTGTAAAAAATAAATGTCTGTAAAAGAATACTTATTTCATCTTGTTTAAACTTTAAACACCTTTACTGCATCTGTACACACCAACTGCATGCCCATATTTGGAAATTTGAATGAATTATGGAACTTTTATATACCCCAGGGGTGAAAATAAACTGGACAAAAGCCGAGCGTGAGGGTGGTTTTGAAAAAATCGGTTTATTTTTTTTTAAGCATGGAAAGCTACCTACAAATTTGCATGTAGTTTAGTGAAATGATGCTGATTAGGAAAATAATTAATTAAATTATATTTGGATATGTGCCCATTAGAGGTGCGCAAGCTTAAAAAGGTAGAATTACCGAAATTCCCGTTCTTACACGTTGTAGCATGGATCGGGTATTGAACACGATACACGTGTGTATTAGCACCCTACTGTAGTCCGGGGTTATCAACTGCACCAATACACCGGTAAGCAACCAGGGGAATATCATATGAAAAAAGAACTATCATGCATGTTTGATTTGTTAAAGTGTGTCACAAAATTTCCCTAACTGCCGATGTCGGCTATAATTTCGGTATAAACATGCAAAGAAATTAACATATATATAATGTTAATGCCGATATGTTATTGGACATTTTGTATGTCAAATGTTCATTATTTGTATTAAAATTAAGACGATTGTATTGAACACGATACACGTGTGTATTAGCACCCTACTGTAGTCCCGGCGGGGTTATCAACTGCACCAATACACCGGTAAGCAACCAGGGGAATATCATATGAAAAAAGAACTATCATGCATGTTTGATGTGTTAAAGTGTGTCACTAAATTTCCCTAACTGTCCGATGTCGGCTATAATTTCGGTATAAACATGCACAGAAATTAACATATATATAATGTTATTGCCGGTATGTTATTGGACATTTTGTATGTCAAATGTTCATTATTTGTATTAAAATTAAGACGATGCTTATTTTCCAGAAAGCGTTTATTTCAAATTCAAAACAAGCAATAATCATACATAATACCAAAATATAAAACTAACAAAATGACAACACTCTCGCTTAACGCAACGTTCAGAAGCACGCGCACTTAACAAAATTATTGCAACTAATGCAAGCTGTAATTAATATGTGACTACTTGCTATACAACCAGTATCATGCGAAAATTGATCTTATTTAATTGTGGTTCCCTCTTTGAATTTATGTTGTCTGTCGACTTTTAGAATAATGTGTCAGTAAGAAATGTATTGCTTGCTCTACAACCAGCATCATGCGAAAATGGATCTTATTTAATTGTAAATCCCTCTTTGAACTTAAGTTGTCAGTCGACTTTTAGAATAATGTGTCAGTAATAAATGTTTTTCTTCAGTTTCACATGTTTTTTTAAGAAAATTTAGTGAAAGATGCAAATGTGTCTTATTTATTTTTTTCTGTGTCTTCAATGTATCTTATTTATATGTGACTGCGTGCTTATTTTTTTTCAAGAAATGAAAGATGCAAATGTGTCTTATTTTAATTGTATCCATGTCTTAAATGTGGCTTATTTATATAAGATAAAATGATATACTGCCAGTGTCATGCAAAAAAGGATCTAATTTCTTAATATCCACATTCACGCTTTGTTCTTTATTAGCACCGTCTTTAATTAGGCTATCTATTTAAAGTACAGATTACTGTGAACTTAATAATTGTGCAACGGTGATGTTGATCCATTATCGTTGTTAATTTAAAATGTAGACAACAAGTTAGCAATTAATGAAATCAGTTATTTTGGAAGTAAATCTAATTTTTTCTGTACAGTAGCCAGGTGGATGTGTATTGAGCGGATAAGATAGGGATCACCACAACAAGTTTCTAATACACAGTATAGACTTCCCCTATTATTATTATTACCTGATTGGAATAAATAAAGTGTTAAAGATCATTTCATGTGAAAAGCAGGATTTCTGACATAATTTCAATCGTTTTGCTTTTATACACAATTTCATGGAACAATGAATATATTGGCGCGATGGAACACAATTTATAAATCAAGCTGACAGTATAGTATCATTTTTTAATTATGTGTAATTTAATTCGCATCTCTCCCTTAACTCGTTCAATGACACGTGAACTTAAATCAATTATAAAACATCACGTGCATCATTAAATATTTTTTTTTAATTATGAAAACATATATGTTCTACATGGTTTTGTTTAGTTTTTTTTCTCAACCAGAGAGACATTATAAAACATTGTTATATATAAAGCGCTTTACTTTTCTACATTACATAAAGATATATCGATTTTTTTGTTAAGTGTACGTGCTTGACATATTTATAAAAAGGCAGTGTTTATTTTTGTAATAAAATCGAAAAAAGACATTTAATTTGATGCAATCCACATTGTTTAGCGGCCAAGCGCAGTATTCCGCTCTCGGCGGCCGATGGTGTATTGCAATATATACAATGAAAAGCTGGGTTTCTGACATAATTTCAATCGTTTTGTTGACGCGGAAGTGCTTTTTGGTGGCCAAAAATGCTATTGTTCCCTTTATTTAAACCTAAATCAGTATTTTTTTACACTTGAAGGTTTGTACAGCGGGGATTTCGGTACCGGCGCGGGTTTATGTGCTTGTTAAGAATTACCGAAATCCCCGCTAAGAGGCAACATATTATCCTGATTTATGCTTTGATTAAACATTGATAACTAAATTGCAAAAGTGTATAGCATATTGTAAATAAGGTAGTACGATATCATTTGTTTCATCAGATTTGTTTGGAAAATACTTTCTGAAGACTTATTATTACTATGTCATGTTATATTTACATATACTTTTGTGTAACCAATGTTTTAAATGTACATTTTACCTTTTTTACATTCGTTTACACATTTTTCACATTAATAAACTATTTAATAATGGAAAAAATATTCTGATAAGAGTGTTTAAATGATTAACACTAATATGATTGTGTACAAATCAACATTAATGCAAAGCCAAAACCCAAACATAATGACATATAGACCCTTTAAGGCGTAATATGGGGGATTGGCGTAAACATGGGTGATTTCGGCTCTGGGCGTACGAATGTAGCAGTACCGAAATCCCCGCTAATTATTTTCCAAAAGAAGTAACCGAATGGGAGATAATACATGTCACTGGTTGCTAATGAAAAAAAACACTATAATAATTTTGTTGACACTTGAAGGTTTGTATAGCAGGATTTCGGTACCGGCGCGCGTTTAAGTTCTAGTGTAGAATTACCGAAATCCCCACTGAGAGGCAACTTAATGCTGTCAAGAGTGCTTAATAATTAAAATTAATATCATTTTTTTGCACCTTAACATTCATGTGAAGTCAAAAACCATTCATACCGATGACCTATTGACCCTTTAAGGCGTAAATATGGGGATTTCGGTACTAGGCGGGCGAATGTAGAATTACCGAAATCCCCTTTTCATCATCGCACATTAGTGTAACATAAATTTTAACACAATATATGTAGGGAAACTCATATGATTCGCGTAATGTGAAAATGATTATAATGCTATAATTCGACCACGAAACTTGACGTGACTTAATACCGGACATTATGGAATGGAGCTACGCTTGCCGTATTTGACATAAGACCCATTTTCGCAAATTATCTTATCAATGCTTGTATGAATTTGATTGCTATAATCTAATGCGTATTCGACACGGAATTATTGTCAAGGTTTTTCATTTTGTCAATATTTATCATAGCAGGGGACATTGCTGACATCAATATGGATACTGTTTTCATTTTCTGTCGAGAAATGATATGACTTATTATCAAGATTATTTTATAGTACGGTAGCGTTCTCTTCACAAGTGAGATTTATTTGTACTGGTAAATTGCTCTTATACTCACCATTCGGACTCGACGATCGGCTCGAATAAAAATGTTAGTCGCTTAAAAGTACAAATTCATCATATTGAGCACGATTATTATTATTATTATTATTATTATTATTATTATTATTATTATTATTATTATTATTATTATTATTATTATTATATAGCTTTTAGAAACTTATACCTTAAAAAAAATCCCATTGGAAAAAAAATCCCATGGGAAAAAAAAATCCCATGGGACAAAAAAATCCCATGGGACAAAAAAATCCCATGGGATTTTTTTATTATTTTAAAACACGATATAACGCGTTGAAATCGCGAGAAATGCTCATCATTTGTTAAAAGGTAGTGTTTCTGAAGGTTACATGAATAAATCTCTAAAAATCAGAAAAAAATCCCATGGTATTTTTTTTTCCCATAAAAAAATGGGATTTTTTTTCTATCAAAGTAAATTGAACGAAAATAAGCACAAATGCTTTAACAATGCTTAAAATCGATAACTAAGCACAAACGAACGTGTTTTATGTTTTTGAAAATCCCATGGGATTTTTTCTCCCATAAAAAAAGCTGGAGAAAAATCCCATGGGAGAAACCAAAATTCCCATGGGATAATGAAAAATCCCATGGGATATTACAAAAATCCCATGGGAACTCCAACTTTGCAAATAAAGTTCATAGTGAAGAAAACGCATTTAACAAGCAAAAATAACCAATTATTAATCACAAGTTAGACTTTTATCTTATACTTTATCACAAATAAGCAAACCTTCAAGAAAAAGGGTACTTAAGTTTGCGAAATTTCGGTTTCGCAAAGTTTTTCCGGTGGCCGTTAAAATATACAATTGTTCACTGGTGGGTTGGGTAATTAATTTGTATTAGTGTAACAAAGAACCTGTCTTTTCTATGGTAAATGTCAAGCAGGAGTGTGTCTTATAAAATCAGAAAAAACATGTCGTATGTCAACATAATATTTGTCAATAACTTATACCAGTAATATACATTCTGCGTTTTCATTTTGACTTTTAATTTATTCTATGTAATAAAATGAAATGTATTCTTTTATATTCATCTTAACATTAATTTTCATGGATCAGTATTTCTGTATTTTACACACATTTGGTTTAACCCAAAGGCCAAAATGTCTACTCGTAAAATATATATGTAATTTAAAAAAAATCGACTGTATAAAAATTGTCAAAGTGACACTTTTTATAAACGCTTTGTTATATATAAAGACAATATTACTATAAGCATACAAACAATTATAAAGTTTTGAAATTTTGAAAAAATGCTGAAAAGATGACTACTGAGAAAATTGCAATTGTTGTTGTGACATCTCAATATGCAAATACAGCTCCCGAACGTGACTTCGAATTACAAATAACAATATTATGTATCGAATTGCTATAAAATATATGGATTATATGTGCGTTCACAATTTAATGATGATTTATAATAAATATTACCTCAATACATTGTACAAAGGAATCTTTTTCATTGCATGCAAAAGCATTGCTATTGTATACAAATGTAAAAAATACATGTTGCCGTCTAAACTCTTTTACGGCTACTCCTACCTGATGTCAGATATTATATACTTTTAGTTGAATCGTCCTTATTAAGAAGAACGCATCAAATAAATAATAGTTATAATTCAAGTTATATTTAAAACATTTCAAATACTATTGTTCAGAACCATTGTCTGGGGTTTCTTCAAATGACACCCCTTCTTGTGTATTAATTACGTACTCATATTCATTATTAATTCACGTAGTAAAGAGGGCAAACATTTTCACGCAATTTACAGCATCATATGGAAACTTAAGAATAAGAAGTAACTTGTGTATACTCATGAGACTTAAGTTTCGATTTTATGGCTTTTCTTTTAAATGTGATTGTTTCCCCCTATGAAAGTGTTGAAACTTAAACACATTGTATAAATGCGGTTATTTCCCTGCTTACAAATACTTTTTTCTTCCATCCATAAATGTTGTGGCTTCTATGAACCTATTTGTAATGCTTTCTATTGACATTGCTCCATATATTTATTTGGTTTCTATATGTAATATATCAAGCATATTAAACAGTTATTTACTTACAATTATTTTTTAAAGAAAAGATAATTGATGTTTCTCATAACATTCATGACATTTTAATAATTGTAATAAAGACTTCATTTAATTATGTTGCATGCTATGTTATGTAATATCCAGACAGTTTAATTTCAAATGATTACACAATACCGACATCAAAATAAGCCGCATGAATACCACGTGACATTGGGCATTACTTTGCACCATCCTGCACACAACCTCTGGTGATGCATGAATGGACAGCACCCGTATTTTCTTCGATTTGCACCCATTTAGGATTTCTGTCAATTATATTGGCATATGTTCCATGAAATGGTTCGTCACTGGTCTTGATCCAAAGGTCAAATAAGCGCCTGCCATTCGTGGCATTTTATGGATTATCTTGGGTATTACTGAAGTCACAGTCATGGTATTTTATTCTTGCCATTGAAAGGAGTATACTTTAGACATGTATTGCGTGAACATCGGCTTTTTTAAAAATGACATACACTTATGTATTATAGAGAAGTTCTAAATATTGGTACACACCTTTTCCCGAAGAATAACTTATCTTGGCTTAAACAGATGCACAATAACATATAAACCATAAATGTACAATAATAAATATTGAACGAGCTTTTATATAAATTATATATGTTAAAAAAAGATTTTTCTATAACCATAAATTATATGCCAGCAGCATATAGCCTTTTACACTTCGCTGGTCAAGAAGATCAGCATAACATTAAAGGGTTTTGTGGAAGATACTTTAATGCCAGTTTGATACGTTTTTGGCCTGGATTGATCACGTGAGATCTACAGTATAAAACATGTTACTTTATAAATTCCGTCCCGTTATATCAATAACAAAAAGCCGTAAAATGGTATACGTTCACACCCAATCGTTTACTTAGTCAAACACGTTATACATTCTGTCCATTTACGTGCAAGCCCCAAACAGCAGCTACTACCAAGTTGCATAATTTACTTAAGACAACAAACCTTGTGCATGTCATAAATAAAAAAAACATGAATCAGAGCTAGAGTTTTAGTCATATTAAAGAAAACATCTAATTATGGCATTAAGGCTTTTACGTGACCGACAGTCAGTATGTGACGGACAGTCTGTGCTCAAACATATAGAGGGTGGAGACCGATGGAAGGCTGAAATTCCAAGCCTCTACTTGTGACCTACTTGCGTGTATAGACGTCTCAGTTCAGTCCCGGATCCATCTAATCCTCTCTATCGTTGAGGCCATAAGCTAAATGTATATTAAATAGGAAAAACAACAAAAGTAAATTAGATCATTTGCGGTATTTTTTTAATGTTTAACCGCTAAAAGTGCACACCGTTGCTGTGATGTAAACACACATTCTTAAAACTATTCTCACTATTTTGTAAATATGTTATTTTTGTTAAGATTGATGATGTTTACATGTTACATGTTTATCTATTGTGTTATTTAACAACTTTGTACATGTAATGTTATGAAAGAAAGGTAAACAAATGCACGGAAAATGACACAGAATACTAGTTTTAAACCGCGAATTGCGACATGCGAGTGGAAATGAGTCATCTTTAGATGTAAGCCGCGGTCAAAATCGGGACGCGTTGACCAATACGTCGAGCTTCCGTCTCGATTTTTCCGATCGCTATTAAACTCGGTTTGTCGATCGAGCATGCATCAAACAATCATCGTAAGTTCACCGTGCGCATAGCATGTAAACATTGTTCGCAAAGAACAACGTTCAACGCCCTTGTTTAACTCGGAACCTGTCCGACCTCGAGTTTTTAAGTGGACGACGTACGAGTACTTTGCACCTTGATACTGACTTCGGTTCGTCGTAAGTTGATCGAACGGCTTAAATAGAAACCGTACGGTCACATAGAAAGACGCAGGTTAACAACGTTTAGGTATGACTGTGTTAAAGACATTTATTATTATTTATTCGTACTAATCTAGCGCAACAAATACCTTAAAGATCGCACACATAACTGTGTCTATTTTAAAAAGGGAAAGTCCATAAATCCCCATTTAAAGGGTTGTTGTACGGGGTTTTTCTACTTAAAAAATCCATTTTAACATTTGGTCTGTAAATAAGATACGATTCGAAATTCAAGGGATTCACTTTGGAGTTGATATGTAAATAATTTTGTTAAGCTGGCGTTACATTTTTTAAAAATAAATTAGTATGTCGAAATTATCACAAAAAATGGATTTTTTAAGTAAAAAAACACACTGTGAAACACCCTTTCAATTAGGATTCATGGAATTCTCTTTTTAAAAATAGACACAGTTACATGTTTTTAACAGCGATGACTGTCTTATACCAGTGCTTAAATGATTAAAGTGCACTCTTGGATTGAGGGACACTATTGCTCGGCAAAATTCGAATTTTATTGTGAAACTGGTAAGAATTTATGTATCCCCGGAAGTTCAACTTATGGTTTTAAGTGTATCGCTATTGAGGATTCATAAGTTGGTTTACCTGGTGCGGCAGTTAAGGCTAAAATCACGTTAGGTTAAATACTTATTAGTGTTACCTGCTGATGTGCGTGTATATGTATTGTATTGAGAAATGATGACGTGATGTATATGTCTAAAAACATCAGCAAAATAATGATAAATTACGTTCCAACATCATGTTTTTGAGGATTTTGTTATGATGTGTATATGGGATTTAACTATTGGATACGAAAGTTATTTTTAATAAAGTTCGATTGGTCGTCACTTAATCATTTGTTTAATTTCTAGGCTAGTGTTTTGTTATATTTATGAAATCGGCCGCTGTTCTTTATCTTAATCGGTTCAAGTTTTGATTACTGATAATAACAATGAAAACGCTTTGCGTAGGTATTCGATATGATAATCTTGAACTATATATACTTAACTTTTTGTTTGTAACAGAACATAACAATATTCCATTCCGGTCCTAAGACAAATGTTATCAGTTACAAGTGGTTGCAGTAATGACTACCATTAACACCGTGGCGAATGCATTGCTTGTCATAAAGGATGATAATTTAGCTTTGCTAACGAATCATCTCGACGCGTTTTTCATTTACTCTGTGCAACATGTTTATGTTATATAGACATCATCATATTAGATAATACAAAAATGTGCAAAGGAATGTGTAAGATACACATCAACAGGATCAATCGGTGCTTACAAATTACAGTATTGTTACAATAAAACGTATTGCTTAACAACAGGCATTTCGATAACGCCATCACCATAAACAAAACGAAACTTCAGCTAAACAAGGACGAGAAACCTTGATTATAGCATGTGGTTTTATGTCATTAGTAAATGACCAAGTGCAAAAAGTGTGATGACGCATTAAGCACTTGAAAAAACACAATAAAAAGCGAAATAAATGACAACACTTGGGTCACAGGTTTTGAAAAGTCAAAGCATCATTGATTTTTATATTAAGGAGCTACAAAATTTCCACTTAGTCCAAATGTCTCAAGAGTTGTTCACAAAATATTTACAGGTAAAGCCAAAAAATAACATATTTACATGTAATACGTAAGCAGTATCAGCAGTGAGCTCTCCGATAAACACCTCTTCGCTGTGATCTAAGCCGATTGGTCATTGTTTGAGCAGAAAGAAGCATATACCGCGCCATTAGCCCATAAGTCGTAAAAAACCCAATCGATGATTAAGTAATCACACACCCGACTCAACTAAATCAAACAGAAATGGTAACGTGCTAGTAACTAATATTTAATGCTAATATACAACACATTTATTTTTTAAAATTATTTAACATATTTATGAATGGTTTTTCTTTTTCATATAGTGTTCGTATTTTACTACCGGCTTAGAACAAACACGCAAAGATCATAGTTCAATATCAATTGTTTTCCTTGATGCTATGTTGAGGTAAATTATTATCAGCAGGAAGTGTCAACAGAAGTCATGGTTACTAACTTCAGAATGGGCAAGATTTCGGATATGATTTGTCGATAATCGATTTAATAGCATTTAACCACAGTTTTGTTTTAATATGTCATTATAAGTGTAGTGTATTTAAGTTATATTTGTTTGTTTTTTGAAAGGGGGCGTTAAAGTACCAACTCAAAACAATTAATCGGCAATAACAACGATTACCATAACAATATAAAATTACGTTACCAAACTAGAAGAATTTCATTCAGCAATTATGTACAAGGTGGTCATCACACTTGTTAACCGACACTGACATTGTACCAAGTCCATACTGCAACAAACGCATGCGATGTTACTGAATCAGTTAATCGTTACTTTTTCGACATTTATGAAGAGATAAGTCACATCAACAGGATCAAATTGTTCAGAATAAACCATTGTGATTATTGTTACAATAAAACATATACCTTATAAACAGGCATTTCGATTACGCCATCAAGATAAAAAGCGACACAACAGCTGAACCAGAGGGAGAACCCTTGATTATAGTGTTGTTTTTTTTATATCAGTGTAAAACGATTCTTCTTCAGTTCTTAACACAGCAAATAAAAATTATGATTTTAACTGTATTAGGTCGAAAGTGCCTTGTTGCCTCGTGCGTGGGAATTCTTTTTTGTTTATTCGTTTTTGAAATGTAGTGACATGCAATAAATTAAGGTTCGCGAAGAATAGTAAAAAATACCTCATAGTTTATTTACGACTAAGAAATCACACTTAAGCAATACGAATATTATTGTAAAATAGATACACGTATGTCTCGCTACTACGACCGACCGACGACCGACGGACGACGACGACGACTACGACTACTACTACTACTACGACGACTACTACTACTATTACTACTACTACTACTACTACTACTACTACTACTACTACTACTACTACTACTACTACTACTACTACAACTACTAATACAACAACTCCTACTACTACAACTACTACTTGCAACAGCAGCAGTAGCAGTAGCAGTAGTAGTAGTAGTAGGAGGAGGAGCAGTAACAGCAGTAGCGAAAGTAGTAATAGTAGTAGTAGTAGTAGTAGTAGTGATAGTAATAGTAGTAGTAGTAGTAGTAGTAGTAGTAGTAGTAGTAGTAGTAGTAGAAGTAGTAGTTGTAGTAGTAGAAGTAGTAGTAGTAGTAGTAGTAGTAGTAGTAGTAGTAGTAGTAGTAGTAGTAGTAGTAGTAGTAGTAGTAGTAGTAGTAGTAGTAGTTATAGTAGTAGTAGTAGTAGTAGTAGTAGTAGTAGTAGAAGTAGTTGAAGTTGTAGTAGTAGTAGTAGTAGTAGTAGTAGTAGTAGTAGTAGTAGTAGTAGTAGTAGTAGTAGTAGTAGTAGTAGTAGTAGTAGTAGTAGTAGTAGTAGTAGTAGAAGTAGTAGTAGTAGTAATTGTAGTAGTAGAAGTAGTAGTAGTAGTAGTAGTAGTAGTAGTAGTAGTAGTAGTAGTAGTAGTAGTAGTAGTAGTAGTAGTAGTAGTAGTAGTAGTAGTAGTAGTAGTAGTAGTAGTAGTAGTAGCAGCATCAGTAACAACAACAGCAGTAGTAGTAGTAGTAATAGTTAGTACTAATAGTAGTATGTTATGTTATATCAGAGCCTTACCTTTAGGACGTTTTCATTGGCTGATTAATTTGAGGGAACAATATAGTATTTGATTGGCTGACTAACTCGTGGCCACGAGTTAGCTAAGTCGGGATCTCGAGATCTCGAAATTCTCTCCTCTTTTGTTTAATGAACCCTTCCTTTATTTACTGCACCGCTCTTTTTTAATTGCACTCCTCTTTTATTTAGTTTTGCACTCCTCTTTTTTCTTTCTCGTGGCCACGACATAGCTAACTCGTGGCCACGAGTTACTAAGTCGTGGCCACGAGATAGAATAAAGAGGAGTGCAATTTAAAAAAAGAGGAGTAAATGTCACCTCTATGCCAGCGTACTGAAAACTAGTACTATCTCCTTGTTTTTGTTATTCCAATATGTCAAAATGCATATGAGGCATATAAATGAATATTATTCATTGTTTATGTATCTACGCATGCGATATTCCCATTTACTGTAAGACCATTACATGTATATCACATAATAGTCGCCACAATTCATTACCTTATAAACTGAGCAATATTAACATTCACCCTTTAAGATTACTCTACTGTTTATATTAATTACAGTCATTTAAAAGTGCAAATTTGGAATTTCACTTGGTGACATATTTGTACAAGGAGTTGAAGGTCCTTGGTGTTTAGACGTGTTAATCTTAAAGTAACATTTTACTATAAAAACAGAACAAGGCGCTGAACATTTATATTTGCAATTCAAAATTGCATACTGTAGTCATGACGAATAATTTACATACAATGTTTTTTCCTGTTTCGTGGTGCTTAAAAGTACAACTTATATTTAACTTGTTTATGATTTGCATATTTAAGGTTAACTTGTTGTTGTTTAAATATATGGTTCTGCGTAGGACACATGTATTTTAGTCGATATGCACATATACATCAAACTAATGTTGTGTTTTTAAAAATGTTTCTTGGTCCTTCGAAAAGAATTGCATATTGAGCTATGACTATTTGAAATGTGTTCAGACTGTACAGAAAAGTTTTAAATATATATATATATATATATTGCCAATATGTACGAGCTTTTTACACTTCACACTTAAGCTATATTTGTTGAACTGTTAAAGAAATAAACGACTATTCACACCCTAAAAACGGGCTTTGGGTAACACAAATCAACTTTCGAACCACACCCGCAACATAAAGGAAAAATATCGCCCCACTTAAATGTAGTTCTTTTTGGAAAACAACATTGCTTAAATCCCACAACATCGTGTATTAAAAGTGTTCGCCAACTTCCATGTATTTTGATTGTGAAATAAAGAATGTTGACGCCGATATTTGCTTTAAAATCAAGGGCACTGCATGTCTTATTACTTCTTTATAGTAGTAAACAGGCATTCGTGGATTCCATTCTTACGACAAATGTAAAAAGTAACACATATCTGTTACAACTATAATAATTCCATCATTACCACCATTGCAAATGCTTGAGGTGTAACAAGTGACATACATTCCGCTACCCTAGAGCATTATCTAATCGTGTTGATGCAGTATATACCTACCACTGTCAAACACTTAATTATCCCTGAAGAACGTCATCACTTGTGGTGAAAATATGCTTAAAATATTCGTATGATACTCATTAAAAACGAATGTTGGTGTATGGGACTGAATCATCAGCAATAAATCCATATATTTGAGCACGAGTATCATTTTCAAAAGATGGCTTTTTGAGAACAAATTTTCTAATGGGAATCGTTACTCCCAAATAAAAAACAAACACGTCGAAACTGTTTTAATATAAAGGTAGATTAAATTGAAAAGTTCCTTAACATGCGACAACATATAGTAATTCTGCGATTTTTCGACACTCACTATAGTTGTTATATTGCGTAAATACCAAGCTCCGATATTGTAAATAAACCGGGAAATCAAAAAACCAACCATTATTCCATTGATTTCTTACAAACGATAAAGTTGCAATGAATTAATTCATTCACGGGTATGAGTATCAATAATATGTTAAGTTTGAATGCTTTATTTTCAATGGACAGAGGCCTTGACATACAGGCAATGCATTACTGTATAAATACGAAGCCGATGAAACGTCATCAGCACATGCCTCCCACATTTACAAGTAGATGTAAGGCAAAAATACAATAGCCATAAGCATATAGCGCAAATTAACATTTAAAATAAAACTTTACATATATGACTTCAAATTTTTAAAGATATATTTTAAAAAAACATTCGTTTTTGTCAATACACTGGTCAAAAAGCAGCAAACTTATACATAAGAAAAAGACCTAGCGCCGTTGGCCTCTTTACCAAGTATCATAACTGTTAACCAAAACATAAACAAAACGTATTATGGTGTGATTTATATCTGATACAATGCCTTCATTAAGCCACTGCGCATATACAATGGAAACGGAGTATGAAGTGTAAGAGTTATTCCTTCTTAATAAAATGGTATTTGTAAGATTATTGAGATCAATGTTAGAGCGGTGCAGCTGCGGTTTAAGATAAAACAAAATGTCGGTTACACATTGCATTGATAAAAATACTGATGTTTTATGTAAATACAACTCCCAGAATAAAAACGGATGGTGATTATTTGCTCAGACGCGCATAACATTACATACATTATATATTATTTAAAGCTTTAAATGCGGCCGTTCTGAAAAGCATGCAAGTTTGATAGTAGAAACTCGGGTAATGCTCGTTTTACTGCTACATCAAGTATCTCATCGAGACATTAATGCAGGTTGATGTCCGTCAGAGGCGACGTAATTGTTTTAATAACCTATTTATACAATGAGACCATCGAGCAGACACCGCCTTGCACCAAACAGTCACAGCCCGTAGTCTACAGGAGTGTTGTCACATTAAATATACGGACTACACAGTGTAATTTATGACGACACTTCATGCCCATGTGTTTTGCATCGTTGTGTTAGGCTCATGTTTCTTCTTTCTGAAGCTATTGAAGTTCAGTGAAACGAATAACTGAATTATGCTACCGAACATACACGTTTTTAATATAATCAAAGAAAACACGTATGCTGATAATTCTGTAATGTTCAACATGTGAGCGCATTCTACACACACAGCCGGAATATGATTCATGTTTCCAGTGTTAAACTGTGTTATACTTAAAACTTTAACTGAATGAAATTATAACGCATCATTGGATAATTTGATATAGCACACAAGAAAAGATTTGTGTATGGCAATTTATATCATTTTTGTAAAGTTATCATTTGTAAAATCAGTGTAATTTTATGTTTGAGTTGTTCATACAAAATGTGATAAAGTAAAGTAATTGAATTGTACATTACCGTATTAAACGTGTACGTTAAACCGAACAATTGTGCGTCACACACTGATATTTGTATATAAATGACAAAAAGAAAAAAGTTTACAATCTAATAAATCTACATTTGCAACAAGGGTTACGCGCATAGTATGTGTATTCATTTAGTATTTCCAGGAATAAATTTAATTTTTGTGTTCAGCACTACGATTTCTATGCATATATTTTTGTGTATAAAGATAATCTTCAATATAATGTATCTGTTGTTGCATATTAAATGTTATGGACGAAAATGAGTATGTTCTCATTATGAAATATAAATCAACGTTTAAAATTCATCTGAAAATTACAATGTTCTCCATTTTTTAAGTATGTTTTCATTAAGTTTTATTTATAGGTTTAAAGAGAATCATTTAAATAAGCTTTACTATGGGTATAAACTATAACCATTTATTGTGAAGCTGAATTGGAAGTCTATCTCTTAAAAATCTTGTAGAAATAGTTTATACGTGTCAGTTTTATCATGTCTAAATATCAAGTTTATTTATATTCATGTTAACACATCGTGTACACAATTTTTGTCAAATAGGAGGTGAAGTTCAAACTCAGACATTATAATTTAGTGTGTCTGGTTTTCATCGTATAATTGAGAAGTTTCGTGGTAATTAAATTGAAATGTATTCCCTTTTTCTTTTTTTTGGATTGTGATACTTTTTCATCCATACGTCAATCCCGGTAATCCGCATTTAGGTTTTTCTAATATTAAGGTCACGTGATCTCGGTACAAGCAAACTTGCGCGAAGCGCGAATTTTTAAGTGTTTAGGCACTTTACTTTTTTGAACTCGTTGACTTTTTTTAATATGGTTGCAAAACGGTGTAGCTGGGAACAATGCAAAAACGACCAAAGGTACAACGCCTGGCCACATATAAAAGATGTATTTTGTATCCATTTTCCATACCAAACAACGTCACTGGAACGATGCAGTCAGTGATTGAAGAACTGCGGCAGACCACAATAAGATTTATTAGAAAAAATGATACGTCCGTATGACTTCGTATGTTCGAAGGTGATTAATTTGTTAAGCAGTTTCGTTAAGTTTAATTAGTATTATTTTCGTAATCGAAATAATAGCGAGATTTACAATAAAATATCACAGCCTTTTTATTAGTGTATTCGTACCAAGCGTTTTCGAACCCTGATATTGTATCACCCATATTGTTGCGAAGAGTAAAGTTATGGTTTGGGTAGGAAAACAACAACACACTTTTAAATACTTAAGCTTAAAGTTTTTTTTTAATTAATGTAGAGATGTTTTCAATAAATAATTATTAACATGTAATTAAATTACATATATAGTACTTGTTCTTAACCTTTATGTCACTAGTTAAACAAAAAGAAAACTGCCATCAATCCTATACTGTACTGTAGACTTAACTCAAACTGAACTTAAGTTGCAATTAACGCAAGTGTTTTATGGCTTGAAGTTAAATAAGGCACCTGGATTGTTGAACTTGTGCAGAATATTATTAGCTGAATCGTGTTATCACCACTCATATAAGGTATGTCTTAACATTTTAACACGTATGCTACTGACCCTGTTCAAACATTGCATGAATCTCATCATATTCACACAACAGACCAGGTGAACGAGTATTTCCAATAATCAGGCAAGAACATTAGTTGGAATTATTAATAATGATTGTTAACCTGTTTTTATCTCTAAACATGTATAAAGTATTAGAAGAAAATAACTGTTTACAACTTTTTTTTTAAATTTAATAATAATTTATGTTGTTATAGTTGTATTGGTCAATTGTTAAACAGTTTTGTAAATTTTGCTTGGGGAAAATTAACGATATTGTGAGTCACTGAAACCGTTTAAACTGTTTGCATGACAAAAACGTTGATATTTTGTTATTAGTAGTTTGCTAGGCTTTAAGACTGTTCTGAATGTCCAGTATTGTTTATTTAATAGTTTACCATTGTTCATTTTTGTGCATACGTGCTGTTTAAGGAAATTTAATGCTAACACAGTAATTTGCAACTTTAAAAAAATAATTTTAATCTTCTGAACTATACTAAATAAATGATGTAGGAAAAGGCTTAAATACATTGTCTCACCCCCCTTTTAATTTACCGTATTCTGAATGAATGATCCTTCATTACGCGTTTGTTAATTACCCGACATGCTTAATATCTCTTCTTACCAAAATGGTCATGTCACTGTTTCTGGTTTTCACGTTGGCATTGAATTCAACATAACATGACAAATTTGGCAATATAATAGGATTGTTAATGAAAATCATTATTTACAGATATAATGCAGATACCAAATATAATTAAAATGGACGCACATTTAATTGTGGTTTCAATGAGTAAAATATTACGTAACCCAGGTCATTGGCAAGTTAACAACGCTAGTGTGTTTTGTTGCTTCAACAAACACAACATCTCGTTCCTTCTTCTGAAAATGTGCGACATAATCTGTCGAAAATTGCTCACGCTCATTGTTAACGCAATATAAAAAGGACAACTATTTGTGCTTTAAGTTCAAAATCCTTTATATTGTTATTAATATTTACAAGATCTCGCGTGTCGTATACTGAGCATAGTTCATCTTAATGTGTGTGTATTTTTATCTTGAGATGAATTTTTATGACTTTTATATGTAAACCTGTTCGCTTTGTTGCCTATCATGAACGCAACAGAAAAAACGATTAAACCTTGATATATTATACGAAAAGCAGTTATAGATGGCATAAATTCGCAAAAAAACACGTAATATTTATTAATGAAACGGCTAAACTACAGCTATATGGGATGGATTTGAAGATCAATACATGTAAAATGAGATATATCAGTAGTTTATATTGTATAACAAATATGAATGGTTTCTTTTTAAACATATGGCATTAATAAAAGTAAATGTGTTGTAAAAGAAGTTCTGGCGCGATATTATATTAAATACGAAATATTGATTCGATTTGAATATCAAATAATTTTCAAAACAAGTTCGCAACAATTGTGCGGAATAGTTTCCGTGACGATGTGTACTCAAGGGGCAACCAATTCAATTTCAATCCCACGTATTTAGTAAAAATATAACAAATGAAATTTAAGGTTCATAAACTATATACCATTTAGTGATTATTAATGGTAAGCGACCAATCGCCAAATGTTTGGCTACAGCATTTAAGCCACAGGCACCTTACGAAAACTCGCACCAAACACAGGTACAATTTACCGTGTGTTCACCGTATCTGAAGGTCTATAAACATAAGAATCACGTTAGGCTTGAATAAGAGTATTGGGGCCGCGAACCTTACAATCCGATGAGACAAATATATAACACTTTAAAAAGGCGTTTACGAACGGGCGACTTTAAAATATAGCTTTCCGTTGAATAAATTGCAGCGCTTACTTTGATCAATCGTAATGACGATTCGGATTTAACAAACATGCATGGGGATCTGCCTAGGTGATGTATTCACGGCTTGTAGGGGCAAGGCCCATATCGCTGCTTTTTTAAACATAAATACATGTACTCGTTATGTCCAATATCTTATGTTTGGATGTAGCGATTGCTTCGGAAAGGTAACTCACATGCAGAGATGGCAAGAAATATTGATTCGGGTAACAGTTGGGTTAATTTCACTTATATGACTAAATATAGAAAAAAACAGCTTTAATTCAATAATATTAATTATGATTCAAGTATTATGTTGAAATTGTCAGGCCTTGGAAGATAACGAAGGACAACAAGTGTTGGGTCGCATTCGTGACTAATCGGATAATAAAAAAAATCACTGTTATAAATTGTTTCGGCTAGATAACATAAGTTCCGAGTGGATTGATGCGCTGATATTTTGCGGAAGTGTATCCTACATGAAGACAAAGCTCGGAATTGTATAATAAAAGTACATTTAAGTAAAATGTTGGAAAGCTGGTTACTAGGCGTATTAATGTGTCTGATTTAAAATAATTGCACACATCCTCGGGGGTGGGGGCATTTATTGTTCCTATTTCTTTAAACAACACTGTATTAATGGAATAAAAATCTGAATTTCGTTTAGCATACGGTGAAGTAAGAAATTTGTCAAAGGCGTTTGAGTGTGTTATCGATACAATTATGTGTGTTTTATGTTTTCTTTGAGATGTCTTTGACAAATGTTCCATATCTCCTCGTCATACGCAATTATTTTAAGAGCAGATTTTACAAAATATGCAAGTCATTCATACATTTTACGAACAACGTCAATTACTTTACTAAATGTCATTTTGATCTTTCCAATAATAAGAGAGCTAAAAGCACATGTCTTTTCCTTTAAACGCCATGCATTATGTATTGCTAGTTGCATGGCGCACATTTATAATATACATGTATAAGTAGTTTTTACGTCTGAGCTATGCAGTCAGTTGTCGTCACACAACTTAAAATGTATTTAATCGAATGTTATAACAATCATTAAATCTTAGAGATAATGTCATGTATAGAATGTATGAAATTTAACAGTTTGCTTAAATTGTGCGGTATTCCGTTTAAGTTACAATGTAAGTTATGTTACGAATACAGTGGAGTTATTTAGTTTAAACCTATTTATTTTAACTCGATTGCATCGAAAGCCTACTGCTTATATAAACGCTCTCGAGTCCGTTTCATAGGCCTAGAACCCGTACTTGTATCCAAACTGTTATTGAACGAAAGCCTCCACACCCTCCTTCACAACCACCACCCAAAAACCCAACCACCCCGATTTTACCGTTTTCAATAAAATTTTCTTCTTGTTTAAACTCGTGCTTTCTTTTTAGTTTTAAACATTGTCACTGACTGCGAAAATGCCGTTTTGCGGCAGTTAGGAAATATTTTTACCTCACCCCTACCGTAAGAAAAGCCCTAGCAACAAAGTAAACAGCCGTGTTATGAAACGCAACTTCATCCCAGGATGTAGTGCCGTATGTGTGCACCCCAGGAAACCCGAAACATTGTGAGCAGTGTAATACCATTGGAGCAATGTTCAGTATTTTTAGCATGAACTCACATAGGGTAATTAAATTGGAAAAAAATCCATTTTGAAACAACTGTGTATTAACATGGATAATAAAGGTATTGGCCTACATGTAAAAAAATCCTGACAAATTTTGTTAAAAAAAATAACGAAATGTGGCTCCCTGAAGTAGAAGATCGGGCAAAATGGGCCATATTTAGGCATTTAGGGGAGAAAAACTGCTTTAATTTGCAAGCCACTACAAAAATTAAAGGATTCATACAAACTTACACATGTATGCCATAACCTCTCAGCAGGGTTTCTCAAGAAAACTATTTCTTGTGGAGAAATTTGCGTTTTTAATGACCATGTTGGGAAAACATGGATGCCATCTGGAGAATATCAGGAAACCTTATATGAGCAGTGACTTTATAATTCTTTTTGGTGACAAAAAACCTAATTTCCAGCCATTGTGTTGCAATTTTTTTTGCTTTGTACAAGCATATAGTAAGTGTATGTGGGCACATATGCATACAAATGTACTTTTAAATGCCTTATGTATTCTCAATTATAGTGCCTTTTCAACATTCTCGAGTTTTATTTCTTTTTACCAACACTAGTTTGGAAAATTAAATGAAATACTTGACTGCTTTGTCACAAAAATTAATTGGTTAGGTACATAGAATGATGTCTTAATAAGTGTATATGGCGGTTGTATGTAAAAAAATATAAGTCACAGTTTTAAAGTAGGTGGTAGTGATGATCGCAATCCTTACTTCATTGATTCACTTTTTTTAAGAGCCTCATCAAACTTGTCATTACTTTATTACCGAAAAATTAAGGACGTTTTCAACCTGCTGACAACAACAAACTGCCATAGATAGGAGTTGGCTTGTGTAAAGAGGTGGCTGTTGTTTTCAAATGGTTTGAGTAACAGGTGTTTAAATGACTAGTTTCTCATATTTTTTATATATATCTCAATAAAAATCATAACTTTGGGATACAGATGTCAATAAGTTAAACAGTTAATAGACACTGTGAGCGAGTTGTATAGAAAAAATTGGATACACTAAAGTCAACAATTTATAGATACCCGTTTAAAATTAATTTTTTGAAATGTTAAAATGGGGAGAGGTAGCAAGCCTTGCATTACATGGACTCGTGCATAGCATATATATGATACGATAAGGGGAGGAAAACCAAACTAAGAGGTAGTCATTAATGAAACTGTTTGGATATGATTGTTTGTTGTTTATAGTGACTGTTAGTTGATGTTGCACTGTATTATAACTTCCCGACAACCTGACTTTTAAGTAACAAATAAATGCCGATTTACGTATATTTCAGATGGAGTCACCTACAGATCTAGAGCCGCTGCAACACTTTTTCGCTGATGATGCTGAGATGTATGTAGCAGATGCTGCTGATGATCCTTAGGAGGCATACAGTGATCCAGATACACTTGATGGTTCATTTCTAAATATATCCAGATAGTCGGACTTGCATGAAAGACCCTTTAATAGTGACATTTGTGGCAAATCATATAAAGTGAAAAGATCACTGTCAAGGCATCTTAAGGTCCATTCAAGTGTAGACTCATACAAGTGTTCTCTTTGTACACTTTACTTTGAAGTTTCAAGCAAACTACTGGAACATAAAATGTCAAAACATCAGTCCTAATTATGCGTACATTGTAGCAAGTCTTTCAGAAGTAAGTTTAACTTAGAGCGCCACCTTGCTACACATGATATGGGAACTCCATCCAAGATAGTTAAGTGTCAACATCCAGGTTGTAATAAGACGTTCAAAGACAAAACAGCACGAGATGATCATACAAATACACACGGCAATTTAAGGCCACATGAGTGCATTACCTGTAATAGACGCTTCAATAGCTACTCGGCAATGAAGATGCATGCCAAAATATGTTTAGGAAAGAAGGAGAACTGTTGAAGCATTTGTGGTGTTAAATATATGAAACCACGTTCGCTGAAAGAACACATACGTGCGGTTCATCAGTAGCTGGAACTGAAATGCTCAAAATGTAGGAAGCCGATTAAGTACAGGCCAATTCTACACAGACATGAGAAGAAATGCAAATGGGCTCCAATATGACTGTATTTAAAATCATTTTATTGTTTTCCATTGCTGATATCATATGTTACGTTGCAAAACTTAAAAGTAATAGTGTCATATTTAGTGGCAGTTATATTCCAGATACTGCTAGCACATGCGTCAGGAGGATTTACGTTTGTTTTATCTTTGTTTTCTAGTCAAAAAGCAACATGCTCAATGGTTTTTGATCCAGATGAACTCGGTACATGTTTATCAGCACAGTCTGATCCGGGACCATAGCTGTGTACACGACTGACTGCGCCTAACATTAAAATAGTTCCCCTCTCACGGCCCATATGGTATTTAAGGTTGGGTAGGTAGGTAGAGAAGAAACTTCTATTTTTACAAGATGCATAAAACAGCTTGATATAACAATTTGTTCTATTGCACTATATGCAACCTGGTTAAAAATATAAACATGCAATAGTTTATATTTCTAAAAAATAACACTGCTAATAATTTTGCAGTTTTTTTATTGATTGGCATTTCCATTTTACTAGGTATTGAACGTACGTTGCCATTTTGTCCTCAGAAAAAAAGTATTTTTAAGGTTTGCAATATATTTTTCGCGTAGGTGAATTTTGGTGGATAGGTAGTGGGAGGGGGAAACACACAATTTTTAAATTTAGGCTCTGGTTATTTAGATGTAATTTATATAGTACACTTTGTTTTACAGTAAATTGTATAATTTATTTTTATATTATTCTTGCATTCTTGTGTGCAAGGAAACACACAGTTCTTGTCTGAAATATTATTGTCATGTTTACATTAATGCCAGTTTTATTCTTTATGAATAATGTCTTGGAAACACCTTTCTTGGTTATACTATTGTTATCATTCGTTACATTAATTACTGTTTAATTATTTATGACCAATGTTTTCAATGGTAATCATTGTCTCAATCATTTTCAAATAAATCTATCAAAAAAACTGTGCTCTTGCAATCTGTTATGCATTGCATGTACATGTGATATTCATATTTAAGTATTCAATTGTTGTGTTGTCTATGTCATTCAAATGTCTGAAAATCCTTTACGAACATGTGTAAGAAGCTTGGAATCGTCTGATGAATAAAACTGTCTTACACCTTTCTGGCGCTTAGCTGGACTATCCGGGGAACTAATGAGACCGCTTTCCCGTTTCCCTTTGACAGGAGTTATATCACTGGTATCAAAGAAATGGTTCCTGTAATTACGAATCAGAAATACATTATGTCAATAAACTTGGTTATCTGGAAATACTAAGATAATATAACACGTGTCAAATAGCACAATGGAGTATTAACCGTATTATGTCATATTTTGACAACGAATACAGAGTTTCCTGAATTAATTATGGAACATCTTGGACAAGATGGTGTCTCAATAAAAAAAAATATCTTGAAAATCAAGATAACATCTGAGCATCCAGAACTGTATTATGATGTCATTAACGCATTGGTCATATATAAATATTACATGTCTGACAGGGTGACAGTTGTCAACTTGGGGAAATACTGTCAATTCAGGCGAAGCCGAGGTTGACAGTAATTTTCCGAAAGTTGACAATTTTACTGTGACCATGTCAGACATGTAACATTTATTTTATCATACCGAAAACTATTCAAACCCCGTAGATCAATATCAACATTTTTGCGCGGTATTTAGCGAGAATCTTAATGACGCTAATGACGTCAAGTTGACTCAATAATGTCTTGTAGCGCTCGAACGTTATGTAACCTATGGCAGAGGGCGACAGTATTTTTCTCTCTAAACGTGCTTAAAATTGTTGAACTGCTTGCGTCTCAATAGCTCGTGCATCGTATCCTAGTAGTGTGAATTGGTATATTTGTATCTTACGTTCAAGATGGCATAAAAATGCCTAGAATGTTATCACTGGAATTCCATGGATGTATTGCGTCTTATACGGAAATTCATTGAATATTTTTTTGTTGAGAAGATATTGTATTAGTTCAAGAAGATCGGACAATAAATGTGGCCTGTAGAGTGTTCACAAGTTAACAAGTTCAAGTCTCCGAAAACAGTGTTCAGACTCGGATATACCACCTTCATCTTCTGCTTCAAACCACCATTTTATTAGACGAACACAGTTTGCTTCTTTGTGATAGTCATTACCAATCATGAAATTTTCAACATCGTCCCCAAATAATCGTTGTTCGAAAGAGACATTTTGCTTAGCAATGCATTCATTTACAATAGTTATGTTCAAACTAGTGTCTTTGCTTAAGCAGCTTTAACCCATGCGCCTGTTTTACGCCTTCTATGCCAGTTGTGCATATTTTAATCCTCAAACATGTCAGAATATGTGCTAGGTCAGTGATATGAAACCGTGCTTTACCATTTTTTTTTATCCTAATGAGGTTTTGAGAATCATTGCATGCTCACATCTTCATGTAGGTCTGAAATATTAACATGGGAAGTTGGACTGTCGTTCTTCCACTTATTTAATTCTTCATTCCAACTGTCATCAAAATATAGAGAAGTAAGTGTATCTTTAGAAAATGTTTTATTTTTTTGAGAAAGCTAACACATTGAGACTTTTAGTAAGTATCGTTTTGTTGCAGGAAAGACGACTGATCATGGGCATAAAGACTATCTGGCAGATTAACACTTTGACTTATCTCATTATTACTATCTGTTCTGTTACATGACACAGTTTATGAATTGTTGTTGTAATCATATACGTCGTATGAATATCCTATATCCATGACACATCCGACGTCATCAACAATCTCTTCTAATTTGTGTACTTCTGGAGGTTCTTCATTATTATCTAAAATCATTGTTGCACTGGCATCTTCCTCTTTCTCCTGGTTAATACACTGATCTATTTCCTGTTCAACACACTGGTCGACATTTTCCTGGTAACGCCTGTGTGGTTGCTTGAAAATTTTCATATTACGGTCTCTAATGTGACCTTTGACATACAGTACATTTTCAGGTTTCTGCACCAGTACATCGTCAATGCTCTTGACAGCAGCTAATGACTTTAATTCTGCTAATATTGCTTTTTTTTACTTACCGTGGGATTTCCAGATATCCCTTTGCAACTGATAGATAGTAATTAGCTCATCATTCATACTACGTACATCAAATCGATGCCACTTTCACACACTTCAATAGTATGCCAAATCATTGCACTGAAACGATCATAACTAATATAAAGAAGTGAAACTCCAGCTGCTGGAGAGAAGTATTGAATTCTCATTATACACAATTAGTTTGTCCTTTATTTAATGAAAAGGCAAGTGATCAATTGCCCAAACAGCACAAAACAGCACAAAACAGCACACAACAACAAACATAACACATAAATGAATAAAGCTGGGGTCATCGCATTGGAACGGTCAATGCAAAGCATTGGGAGTTTAAACCGGTTATAGTGCGCTCAACCTCACACTTTACCCAGCAATATTCATGATACATTTATGTGTAAATAAAATTAAACTTCATAGCATTGTAACTCAAATTAAACAATAATAAAAGGGAATAAAAACGCATTCAATTTAATTACCATTTAGTTACTCAATGGTAGGAAAGAGACCAGAGCAAAAGAGCTACAATTGTTTTTAAGAAACGATGAAATGAAACTACGAACACGTGTCAACTACATTCCTTCTTTATAGAAAACTATTTAGGAATATAGCATCATAGAGTTAATAATTCAGATCATCATCGCGCAAATACTGGAAGAAGCAGCAATAATGGGTGTAACATTTCCATATTACATTGCTTGGTTGTTTATGTGACTGCAAAAAAAACAAAACAAGAAACGCCTGTCAGAGAGAAAAAGACTTGCACCTTTCATTGCATATGCAAGCGGCTTGGCGTTCAATATTACAGTTCGATAATGTCTATATAAATCATTGACCATAAATACAAGTATTTCAGATGCCGTTGACCTAGACAAGTTGTATTTGTTCTTCAATAAGTTTTTATGTTATGGAAGCAAGATAGAACATCCTCTTTAACCAAAACATTTTCCTCACTATTAACAGTGTCAGTATCACTGTTGGTTTCAGTTGCGTCTTTCTTTGAAACACACATAACTGTGCTGTCTGTGTAGTTGTCTTTTGACCAAATTACACGTTTACAAGACGGTATTTCTGCCAGAAATTGAAAATTTTTGTTTTGATACTTTAATATTGCTCCCCTTAAGTCTTTGATATCTTCAGGAATGTTCGTCTGTCTTTTTGGTGATCGCTGCCGATAAGTCTTACGCATTATGTCCCAGATTTTATCAAATTGTATCTTGAAAACTGTAAGCGACTGATTGGATCAACAGCTCAAAAGAAGGTCAGTTCATGAGTATGATTTCATTTGAGCAAGAACCCGTGGAATGTAGTACAGAGGTATTTTATAGTGAACATCTGTTGTGTACTCATTTTGGCATTTGCATTTAGTTTCAAGCATAAAGACCAGCTTTTCGTTTTCTTTTGTTTGGAAACTACCATCCCGGCTGATAACCATAAATGTTTCATTTTCTTCATATGGAAAGCAAGTGCAACCTTCTTAAAAATAATGTAGGGATGGATAGTATGCCGGCAAGAATGTACCCACAATAGTTGCAACAGCATGAACTTCGTTCGCTGTTCCATAATTCATATTCTTCAGTTGGTCTTCGGATAGTTGGGGACGCTCCTTACCATTGACAACACAGTCAAAATGTAGTTGTTGCTCTTTTAACTTTTCTAAGCCTGCAGCTTTATTGCATGCACTCGCTGTACCTAAAGCTTGACTTCTGTTGCAATGACATATTGGCACCCTTTGTTTGATGAATCTTATGTCATCCGTTATGTTATTCTCTTTCAGTTGCTTATAGTTGGTCTGTTCCGAAAGATTCACTATGCCACTGGTAGAGTTACAGTGTTGCTTACCATTCACTATCGCCATTAACAGTAATAGCTTTGATGTTAACTTCAAGGCTGTCGCTATAGCTTCATTGATTTCATACATGTTGACTTTAAGGCTGTTCATTACTGGTGCGAACCTCGATCTTTTCCAGGTTGTTTTCTCCTTTTCACCGAAAACTATAAATTTCTGAATTCCTTGGTCAACCTGGATTATGTCTTGCCTCAGTGCTTGAATCTGTTCACTGATGGTACGAACTGTATGCTTGAAGTGAACTATTAAAGTTTGGTCTAAGACTTCTCCGTTAACTACATTGATATGTTTCAAGTCATTTTCAAGACACTGCCTTGTTTCATTAATGTTGGAACACATTCTTATCCCCATAATCAATATCTCCGAGAACTTTTCTTTTTGATTTTGTTACCATCAATTCCGTTTTGAACATGCAAATCTTTATAATATTGGAGAAATGGATCTTTATTCATAGTGGTTTTTGACGGAACTTACCTAGGTAACACAGCTCCATGAAATAGTGTATAGGCCATCTTCCAGAAATTGAGTGTTTTCTCTTTAATATATCTCATTTCAGATGAATTATAATGACTGTACCACTCAACAACATCAAGAAAAAGAAGACAAACTATGTTTTCCATGGGAAATAATTTAGGGGCAACAAATTGGCACCATTTTTTGTATTGTTCAATTTGGCCATGTTATTTGAGGGTTTTAATTACATCCGGCATTAAACTGGTAATTTATTCTAAGTCGTTTGATTCAACTTGCGAATCATCTTGTGAATTTACTGAAGATTCATTTGCATACGCCCTTTCTTCGGCCGTGATATTCATGTTCAGCACATTTCAATCTATTTGTATTAATTCTAAGTTATCATTTGATATATCCTTTCTTAAAGAGTTCTGTTCAATTATTTTTGTCCGATAACCAACTTTACCACTGCAGTCGTCTTACTCTAACTGTCTGTATTTAAACACTTCACTTGCATGCAAATTGTTGACATGATCTAAAATACATTTATAGTCATCAGATCTTAAATGACAATAGTAGCACACACAAGTTGATGAGGTTTTAAAATCTTTTAAAGTTGTTTTATTACGTGTTTTATCGGCCAAGCTTCTTTTATTCACTACTAGGTTATCATCACAAGCCAACACTGATTGCGTTGATGGTTGAACGCCTTCTAGTGACTGTCCTGTACCCTAGTAAGCCTGTGGTGCTATCTAGTTCAAGTTGCTTACATTTAATGTCCTGTTTCTGGTTGCGATGGTTGAGATGTTTAATTATTGCTTCAAACCTTCCAAACTTTTCCACACAATAGAAGTAGATGAAGGCAAAAGTCATGACCTGTAAGAAAAGTAATAATAAATAAGTTTATTGCGACTGAGACAACTAGAGCTACCACTAGAGATGATTCATACCCCCACCAAAGCCTTGATTGATTTGAGAGATTTTCACTTGATATAAACAAACACTGACTATGCCGGAAAGAACTCATAAAGGTACAGCTACAAATGACCTGTGATCCAAAGGGTTTGTTGTGCGAAAAATTCATTGATGCATCTACATATGAAGTTTGTAGAATCCAGGAAGCGCCAATGTTATGTTTCTTTATCAGACAACACAGTGACCTTGATCTTTGGCCCAATGGAAAAATAATGTAGTGTGATAACGTAGAACTCATTGAGGTCAGGTGGATCTACATAGGAAGTCTTAAGGTTGCAGATGGCAGCTTTTTGTTCTGGAGCCAACATTAAAGTTTTCTTTTAGAGGTTGAAGCGACATTTACCTTTGACCTTGTGATCTGACGCCGAATTGGAACTTTAAAACTCATAGAGTTGCATCAAAATATGAATTTTGAAGGTTGTATGTTGAAGCACTTTCATTATAAAGTCAATGATAAAGTTTTCAATTAGAGATCACAGTGACCTTGACCTTTGACCAAGTGACCTAAAAGACGGTTTAGTGTATATATAAAGCTCATTAGGGTGCATCAACATATGGAGTTTGAATGTTGTATGTTCATTTGTTCAAAAGTTAGTTAATGAAAATAATTTGGGACGCACAGACCGTCAAAAATCGGGACGGACGTGACGTACTGGGACAGAAACGGACGGGACAAACTGATTCTCATATAGTCCCCCCAAACAGAGTTTGTGGGGGTATAATAATGTGGGGTGGGGGGACACTAGCATTGTGATACAATGTAATTTTAGCACAAACTTGCAAACGAATAAATTCATAAGATAAATCTATCAGCTTTACATACTTTACTTTACATACACATGCATACATAGTCTAACCACATTATATATCACACAGAGGATTCAAGTTTCTGAAATGATGATGGATGAAATGCTAATAATATCATAGATTGTATGATAAAGCATTAAACGTACATGTGTATGCATATGTGACCACATACACTTACAATATGCCTCTACAAAGGAAAGAAAATGCAACAAAATGACTGGAAAAAAGACTTTTTTGTCACAAAAAAGAATTATAAAGTCACTGCTCATAAAAAGTTTCCTGGTCTTCCACAGATGGTATCCATGTTTTCCCAACATGGTCATTTAAAACGCAAATTTATCCACAATAAATTGTTTTCTGGAAAAATCTGCCTAGAGGATATGGCAGACACATGTAAAATTGTATAAATCCTACAATTATTGTAGTGGCTGCCAAATAAAAGCAGTTTTCTCCCATAAATGCCTGAACATGGCCCATTTTGCCCAATATTCTACTTCAGGGAGCCACATTTGGCTAATTTTTAAGGAATTTGTCAGGATTTTTACATGTAGGTTAATACCTTTGTTACCAATGTTAATACACAGTTGTTTCAAATTGGACTTAAATGTTTTATTTATTATACGACTGCAAACAACTACATATGCAACACATCTAAAGTCATACGTTAACTATTCAATTATAGACAGTAACATACAAAGAGCAATGTAAAAGTTGAAAAAGGGTATCTGACGTATTAATCGACCGTCTGGGAAAATTAACATACTATGTTTTGGATATTTTGAAAATAAAACTATATTAGCAATCAAAGTTTATATAAATAAATGTCGTTTTACTTAATTTGAAATATACGTGTACACACGAAACATTAAGCAATCGCTGCATTTTGAAATACACATGCATATTAAAAAGTGCAATTATACTCTCTTTATTGTTATATCAAAGATGAATACCGTAATGCCATCTAATATATATAGACACAAAGTTGCCCCACTTTAAAAACAAACATTATCTTTAGGCAATTGTTTATAATAATGATTTAAGAATATATAAATATGAAACCTTGATAAACAGTGAAACACTTTAAAATTAACCTGTCTTCCTTGGGAAATTTAATTTATCTTGTTAATATGATATAATTGTTGTTATGCCACGTAAACGTCATGCACATCAATTGTTATCAATGTCACTTAACTATACTTTACTCCAGGAAACGTAGCACACTTGTTTCAGTCAGCGATTAATTGTTTTCTTGAAATTTGAAAAAAAGCTTTGATGCCGCTTCTTACATGTATAAAGTACTTTACATTTGTATAATAAGTCGAATTGAATAATTATTATTTGTCTTTGGTAGTTATAAACTGATCTCATTTATAGCATGCTTTGAACTGAATATTCTTTGTTATTAACCCATTTATGCATAGCGTCTAAAAAAAAGGCCTTGGCAATCAGCGTAGATCCAGATGAAACGCCGCATGTTGCGTCGTCTCATCAGGGTCTGCGCAGTTTGCTTAAAGGAATTTCTGTAAGAAATATTTTAAATATAGAAATAAATGTACTAGACATCCCTTATTTTGGAAATAAATTGATCTAATTTTGAAGGATGGGAGAGTCCACTAAGCATAAATGGGTTAAATACAAAAGGTATCATAATTGTAGCACAACAATAGTTTGTTTACATTACACAAATATCAATCGTCTGACTGCCAAATTTAGCTCAGACGACGTAATAACCTCAATTTATATAAGAGTAAACAATAACACCAATTAGGTAGGATCATCTCTATAAAACGCCTGTAAAATGAAATCTTGTGCACATGTTTCCAAATGTGGACAAGACGCTTTGGTCTTTATATTAAATAATTGCAATAATTATATATTCGTGCATCAGTATTGACATACGAATAAAATACAAACGTATTCAGAGGTAAAATGCGAACACGATAATATATACTAGTATTATACGTGTAATAGAAAAGTTAACACTTGTAGTTTAAACCAAACAGTTTATTCATACAGTTTATTCATATGAAATCCCCGTGTACATTAATTGTGAATGTAAAATATTACAAACATTTGAAGAAAATGGAAAGAAAAACAACCAAAACTGCCGTTATATCTATTTCGGTCTTCTGGCTTTCTTCGGATGATGTGGATATAAGTACGCATTATGTATATAAAAGCAAGGTCAGTTCACCACTGCTCGTGAAACTTGTTTACGAATGTCAATTGTCAACCACAGGAAATGTCAACAGCATGGTGTGGTCTGGAATGCCCCAATCCGTACACGATTCCGGAAATCAATAAGGCGAATCATGACAGTCGGAAATTCCATCACATGATTTACATATACAGAGGCGTCTGATGACAGCTTTCGTTTCCGAAAATTAAGCGTGTTATGTATCATCCCAAACTAAATACGCCTCCAACATTACAAAATCATTGCAACCAAAGAAAATATATTTCATCATATTGTATGAGACATGAGTTTATTGTCATATCAAGTAGATACACAAGTACGAAACCGCTATAAATTTCTTATGCAAGCTCATGCTTGATTTGACATGATGGCACTAGTGATTTCTTATAAAGTTATATTGCCGATGTGAACCTTTGCTTTATCACGCAATATGACAGCGCGATGTATGCAATGTCACACAATCTAGGATCGAGTAAGATTCAAGTGGCCGGAATCTAACAGCAATTAAATTTTCCATTAATTTAAAAAAAAGAAACAACTCTTGAAAGCAAAGTCTTTATCTGAAATTAGCAAATTTACTCACGAGACAAAAAACAAATGTTGTTCAGAGACGCGCATTAATACTTCATCAGGTTTATATGAGCTGGTGAGGTCTCTTAAAATACAACCGGTTTTGCTTATTCTGCACGAGACGTTACGAATGTTTGCGATACATAAAACATAAAAACTGTCCGCTGTCCATGCCTTCGAAGACTGAATAAGATTGTCCACTATAAAAAAGGGGATTCACATTCATAAGCTGGTATATTACAGGGGATATACCTTACCATTTTAGTACACGTACTCATAAGTACCCTATTTTATTATACACAGACTATTTATATACATATGGGTAAATATATATATATGGACACAACTTGCATGAACAATATATATAAACAATGTCTTTCAAAATGGGGAAGAAAGTGGTGTCCATGAACATATATAAAATAATATATTTAGCATGCAGTGCCACATCATATTTACCAGGTGAATGGTCTGTACTGCAATAAGACCCATACCGATTACATTCATTCATCAACGAAGGGAAATAACTCAGAAATCAAGCATAAATAGTATTGAAATAAAAACTAAAGTGGTTTATACACTAGTTCATGTTAACGTCACACGGTAAATTATGTAACGATGTACGCTTTATTCTTCCTTATGGCGTAGCGACCATAAGCACATCCAAGTTCAGAATCTTGGTAAGGTTTAGGTAGTGACTTAAAATATAAAATATTTATTATAAAATATAATATAAGATATACATAATTGTAATATTTTGATAAAATAGCGTAGGAATATGTAAATGGTATGGATAACAATAGAAACTTTAAATTATAATTATAATTGATTGTAAAAATTGAAATTTTTAAAAGCTCATTTTGACCATCCTTAAAAGTCCTTTAGGTACTAAAGAGTATTAAGTTACATATAAGAAATACAATACATCCACCACATATGCACTTAAGGAATGGCCAATACGACATTTATATAGAAGAAGTCTTCATAAATATACTTAACAGTGTTACTCTTTAGAAAACGAAAAAAATGTATGCTATGTTCAAAAAGCAGATTGAATAGTCAGAATCATAAAGCAAGTAATCAAACGTTCCATGAGTATGCAACCAATTGAATGGTATATAAAATGTCTTGGTTAAAAATAAAGTGTTCAAGTATAAACAATGCCAATAGTGTATAATAATTCTGTATATTTCTTATATAAAAGTTCTAATACATAAGCTAATACATAATTTTCTTACATAATAATACACGCATATGGTAATGAACTTTGAATGGTTATGCAATAAAGAAATACACGCAGTTACCTTATTAGTCATTGATAAATGTATATTTCTGTTTCGAATAACAAAACACTAATTAACCTTGGTGAGTCATTTCATCGGAATGAAAAGTAAACAAAATACTTAATATATTTACTTTAGGTGACATATGGCGATTCAGGACAGTTTAACACTTGAACATTTGTGTAATAAATGTCAAAGCTTAGTCTACTTTAATACATGTTTTGAAGACCTGTTGTAATATTTATTCGTGTATCCATTAAAATATATCGGCTATGGAGTTGTTTATGAGACAATGAACTGTACGACCATGTTTTCTTTTTAAGTGTGTTGAGTCTGTGTTTCACTATCTCGGTATAATACTAGCATTAACATATGTTTTAAATAAAAAATATTGTTTTCACATGTGTATATTAGATAACTCAATGCATATCAATAGTATTGGTTTAACATGAGCTAGGATCTACTCATACTCTTTAGTCTATTTTGCAATTGTGTTTGAACTCGTGATTAATTACTTATTTAATGTATAATTGGCGTCGCACTGGAATGCGGCGACTAGTATGTAATGCATTTTTTTCGCTTATGGGAGGAGAAGTTATTTTACGAATCAATTAATATATTTTTGTTTTAAGAATATCTTGCATAGTGGTGATTTTTGCGTGAATTAGTGTAAATAAGTACTGCTTTTGTGCCTATTACATTTATTACAACAGTTATTGCCAATAATGTAAAGCTAATTGTTTTAATTAATAACTGATCACAGGGGAAAGATCACAGGGACTGGGCAAATACGCGAAACTTTCTGGTTTTGTATAAAAACAAAACATAATCAAAATATATTTATTTTGTGGTTTTTCTAACAATAGCGCATACTTTTGCTGTTCGAGTTTTGGTTGCGCGTATTTTCTTCAATTTTACAAGACGACAGCGATTACACGGTTTATTGCTTTATTGATAACCGTTACACAACAGTCACTAATTAAGGCAGTAGATTCCTTGTGAGATCGGGAATAGTCGGTCGATATCGCCGTATTCGGAAAGCGTTTTGGCTATAAGCGATATCTACGGTGAAGTCCGGAAATTATACTAAATACACGAAATAAATGTGTATTTTTTATTTAAGAGTTAAATTTGCTTATCTCTTTAAGATTTAATAACTATACAATACAAATATAAGTTAAATTAATTCGTTTCATAAAATATTTGTGTTCATGACGTCACGGCTGTTGACATTTTTTTAGCAAAATAAAAGTGCAAAATAAAAGCGAGCGATTTGCAAAATCGAATCGAAAAAGAAGCAAATACCGATTGACAACGTTGTGTTCGATAACAATTATTCATTTACCGAGCTCTGCGATGGCGATTTGTGTTAAAATGACTCACGTAAAAGCTATTCGCATGTGCTAAATGGCGTGAAAAGAGTAAGCAGAAGTGGGTGGGGGATGGAAGAAGATTGCCTGACAGTATGGTCAGTTTTGTAATCTGTGTCCCATTCCTTTGACAATATATAACATTTTTGGCGAACTACAAAATGGCCTCAGCGGTTACTTTTACGTGCTTTGTTAAACCCTGACTGTAAAAAAGTCAACCGTTTTGCTTATGGAAAGCAGCACTATCTCAAGATCAGGGGAATGTCATGCCTCATTTTTCAACCTGCCATTTCTATCAATGTTTAATCATTGTACAATTGCCATTGATCTTTGGACTTCTTAAACATTTTTAGACCCCTTTAAATTCCAAGTGTCATTCCCAGTGAATATTTGTTTATTGTGTAATATATAAAGAAACATTCCGGTGTCCATCATATTCAGTTTTCAAATTTAGTTTCGCATTTGTGTTGTTAAATCCAATTGATTGCTCATTCATGTTATTTGATAATGTAATGATGATACGAATGGATTCATGAACATACATTGTGGCGTCATTATTAAGTAACTACGGCCTTATTTCGTTTTCATGTTCTCATCATTGTCAATTCTCTTTTCAGCAATGATAGTCAGTTTGGGCAGGCCGATGAAGGTGAATAACGTCCAAACCACTCTAAACATAACGCTTATTGTAAATATAAATCTTAAAAAGATGGAGGCTCGTGCTGGGGAGGCCATCAAGAAAATCTCAACTGCGTCGTCTAACAAGGCTGCCATTGATTCTTATGAGTTAGAAATGGAGTAAGTGTAAAAACTTACTTTCAATACAATGTAATTGACTATCCTGGAGCCAAATTTTAGTATTTTTTTCTCATCAGCTTTCTTCTTATTTCCTATTCCAGATGAACATGAAACGAATTAATAATAATTGTTTTATTAAAGGCACTGTGTTCATAGTTTGGTAAAATTACATTTTTTTAAAGTGTTTTTGTTATTAAGGAGCATATGTATATTACAATTCTGAGCTAATCGTATAAATGGTGAATTCTTTTCACAAGCGATAATTTGAGTTCAACGACTTGTCAATATGTAATGTGCTTGTTGTGCTGAAAATTGATTTTTCTCATAACCAACGATCATATAAGGCGTCAGAATGAAACTTAAAGGGGAATAATGAAATTCATGAAAAAAGCAGTGCGTGAATTTAATTTTGTAATTCAGTTCGAGGTACAGTAATGCCTGATATTACTCAGATTGCTGCTGTGCATTTGAAGACGGGTTTTTTAGTTCACATCTTTACTGTTACTGCAATCCATAATTCAGTTTAAGTCATGAAAAGCCTTAAAGGCAAAGAACATTAGATTGTTAGACGTGCTGTTGCATAGAGGAACTCTAAAGCGACCAACAGCTGAAAACATTGCGGGATATGGGCTGTCCTTGTGAAATTTGAAAGCCATATTTTCTAGTTCCGGAGAGGATGACTCTAGGGATACTTTTATTGCTAAAAACAATGAGGGACTACCAAAAGTCACAAACGCAAAAAATATTTTATCTGAAGTGGTCCCTAAAATCGGGCAGTTTTTCAGTGACTAAAAGTGACTGAACGAGATAATATGGCTTTCAAATGGCACGCGGCCAGTCAAAATCACGCAATGGCTTTATACTGATACTAATTATGTACATCTAGTTCTCACTAATCTGACTGTTTTTATTAAAATATAAGTTGTATATTATTGTGCTACATGTTTACAGAAACATGATGACTTATACATCTTTATGCTACGTTATATTGGGACAACTTTGACTTTTGTGGTGAACTGCGCCTGTATTCATATGTTGCCTTTTGACTTTAGGTGACCTTAATATTGTATTATTAGCTCGGCTGTTTTGGGAGAAAACTCCGAGGTATTGTCATAGCATCTTCGTCGTCCGCTGTCCGCCGTCCGCCGTCCGCCGTCCGCCGTCGTTGTAAAACTTTAACTTTGCCTCTAACACCACAGAGCTTCCACCGACAACTTTGAAACTTCATATGTACATGCAACTTGATTTAATCTACACGTCACACCTATTTTTGGATCTCTAGGTCAAAGGTCAAGGTCACTGTGACCTCTAATATAAAACGTTAACTTTGCCTCTAACATCACAGTACTTCCACCTACAACTTTTTTACTTCATATGTAGATGCACCTTGATGAGTTCTACACGCCACACCCATTTTGGGTCACTAGGTCAAAGGTCAAGGTCACTGTGAACTCTGACAAGCTTTCGCAGCCGAGCGTTGCACCCGTTATGCGGTGCTCTTGTTAATTTATTATTATATCAATATTAATTCAAAGTTAGCTAAATTTCTTCACATGTCATGGTTTATAACTGTAGCTTTTAATAAGCAACTAGAAAACCCCCCAAAAAGAAGTAATATACAAATTTATACTTGAATTCATTGCGTGAAAATGCATAAGGTAGGCATATTCAAAGTAACATTTCTTGAGATAGGAACGGTGAAACTTCCTGAAATTCATTCAGTGTGTAGAAAATATGTTGTGTTAAACAAATATATACAATAAATGTATTTCATCACACTTTAAGTGACATAAAACGTAATTAAAGTTTCTTGTCACTGAACCATTTGTTGTCGTTTTTGCCATTTTATCCAGGTAAGTGCATATATTATTGGACATCAAAGGCACAATTCTCTTTCAAAGACACTTTTTTTAATTCTGTATCTACTAACAAAATCCAGTTAAGTACGTTTATTAAGTAAATTGTCAAAATATATGTATATCCCATTACAAAATACTATATATTTTGGATATAGGGTAAATCCATAGAAAACGTCCAACCGAGTCAAGGTGTAAGTGTATTCAACCAAGTATAAAAAGTTAACCGGCTGGTAAATTTTTTTAAAATTTTGCAATTAGTTATGATATTCAATTTACTATGTGGAAATAATAACAAAGAGCGTTTCTGGAAAAAGTACCCATTAGGCTCCCACTACCTTAATATCTTAGTAAGAAGGTGATTTTTCAAGCGGTTCCGTAGTGTAGTGGTTACACGCTCGCTTCACATGTCAGAAGACCAAGGTTCGAGCCCCAGTAGAATCACATTATTGTATTTGGGTTCTATGTTAACTTTTTCTTTTGATGTAGACAGTTTAGTTTAAATAAATATGCTGTTTTATTGTAACCATTTTTTATGCCCATGAAATATGTGTGAGAGGGTGTGGGGTGGGGGTGGGGGGTTCGTAAACACATTAAAATCTTCTTTGTTCCACTATCCTAGCAACCACTTAGTTACTTATAAAGGCGCTATAGAGCGCGAAGCGCGACACGTATTATTAATTGTAATAATGAGTCTTGATAAAGGAAGCAGACGCTTATCAATGATGAGCACCATCACAGCACCCAAGTCTCATTACTATCAAGTCCTCCTACATGTTTTTTAAGAACCATATATAGAAAGCCGCAGGCCTGACCTGTACCTAACCAGTGGAATGGACTCTTTGGTATGGACTTTTAACCCCGCTCACTACCCAGCGTTTAAACTTCCTGGTTAGCATTTAAACCGACTATTAATAGCTTAATAATACCTTAGTTAAACGGTGATTGTTCAAGCGGTTCCGTAGTGTAGTGGTTACACGCTCGCTTCACATGTGAAAGGCCCAAGGTTCGAGCCCAAGTAGAATCAAATTTATGATTTGTGTTCAATGTTAATTTTTAGTTTTGATGTAGACATTTTATTTTAAATAAATATGCTGTTTTATTTTAACCATTTATGAGTATTTGTTTTTATTATGCCCATGAAATATGTGTGAGAGGGTGGGGTGGGGTGGGGGGTTCGTAAACACATTAAAACTTTTGCAGTGTTTTCATATCGATGAGTACTCAACCCCTATCGTAAATGAGCATCGTTAGAATAAGTTCAGAATCATCTCCCCTTGAAGTTGAGAAAAATATGAAATTACGCTTACAAGATGAAGCAGATTTTTTAAAACCTACACAGTTCTGTTCCATTAATGAAAACTGCCAGTAAAAAAAGGAAAACAATGTAAATAAAATGAACTATGAAATATGTGGGGGTTACAACACAAAATCATAGTTAATGGTTATTTGAAGGTTAAAACACAACATCCTACATAATGGTTATTTGGGGGTTATAACACACAATCATAGATAATGGTTATACATGTATCTCTTTCTATTTTGTTTCAAATAAACGCCCAATATATTAATATTTATTGTAGAAAAAAAACGTTCCATGTAACTTCATTGACTGCCTTTTACACTGAAATTCCCGACGCCCTTTGATGCTGTGCAGCAATACTTATCTTGTATACAATTGCAATGGATCTGCAGTGTATGGTATAATTTGACGTAAGCATACAATTTTAATTTCCATAAGGTCGCGATTCAACGACAAATTAAAGTTCATCTTTTTTATTAAATGGTTAATTTCTCTGTTTGAAATTACATCCTTATTTAATCGTGCTGTATGCTTATGAAAAACCAAAGCTTGTATCAGTTGATAACACAAAAAGCCGTGTTATTTAATCAAATATCTTAGAGTGAAAATAACATATCCTCATTTATTTCAATACTGATATTATGCACATTTAAAACTAAAACTAAACGTTTATCCACCAATCTATCAACATACTTGCGTTAACTTAACATATTTACAAAAGCCAAAACTCATGTATGATAATGACTTTATGTATTAATACTCAAATTTCTTTATCTTACATTCTATGAAAATAAACGTTAAGATGCGGTTTTCCGAAACTGATAAGAATTCGGCCGTAAGCAATTCGTTTCCTGTCGACGGTAATTAAATACATGACTTTGTCATAAAGCAACATAAATAGCACGTGTTGCGTTATAGTTTTACTTATTGATTTTATATAGCTGATGATTGCTTATGTAGTTTTTACAGTACGTACAAAATTGACAATCATCTACATTTAAAGTATGAAATAACTTGCATATACAAATTACAAAATATACATTGATTTGGGAAATGACTTTTTATAACAAAAAAACGAAAATATGTCTTTACTGTACTGAACTTTTTAGCACTTGTCAATAAGAATTAGTCAAAAAACATATATATGTATGTATCGCATGTCAGAAAATTGTAGATGACAACAAAATGCCAAAACTTAGGTTTGTCAAAACAACTCGTACTACACTTAATATCCGATCTGCGTTTACATTTTAATTTTCATGTTTTCTATAAACAATGAAATATATGTTTTATTATTCAGTTAAGCATGAATCGCATGGTTCAGTATTTCTGTATTTTACACATATTTTCAACCCTACATCCATTTTTTTGCATTGATTTATGGCGATTTTTAAAACAATTTATGAAATTGAAAAAACTTACGTATAATATGTGCAGTTATAATTTGTAGTTATAATTGTTCATACTTAATTAATGCTCTTGTTATTTGATAAAGGATATTATACAAGTTCATGCATTACAATTGCTTATGTGCATATTATTATAAAATGATACACGTTATGCTATGCACTCTCTCCTGATGACAATCCCTTCCTAACGTCAGATAAGAAATCACAAACCAAGTTTACAATATATTTTATGTAATATAAATGTTTACCAAATGCAAATGCGCAGAATTGACCTTAAAAGCAATATAGTGGCATAACAATATTCATAAGATGCACCTAATGATAATTCATTTCATTTACAATTGCTTCGCACAATTGCCTGGAGTGTCTTCATATGACACTCCTTTCTATAAACATGCGCATCTCATTCATTATGCATACGTTAACACTCTTAAGAGGGAAAGGTTTTCACGGAATATGCTGAATAAGAAATCTAAGAATCAGACCTGGCTTGTGTATATTCATGAGATTCTCGTGTCCATTTTATGACTTTTCTTGTTGATTGTCAGTGTTTCAATACCGATGCTTTACATTGACCGCACTCCACATAGTTGGTTTTAATGTTTAATAGATACTGCGTTTGTAATATTTATTTACTTACAATTCTTTTTTTTTAATAAAAGATAATTGCTGTTTGACTTAATATTCAATTAAGCCATTTTAAGTATAACTGCATGCATTTTAATCGCACGCTATGTTATGTTTTCCAGTCAGATTGATTTTTCAATGATAACGCAAAACAGACATCAAATAAAACTTCGCTAAATACCACGTGGCATGTTAGCATGACTTTGAACCATCTTTCAAACAGCGTCTGGTGTTGTATGAATGGGTAGAGTAAGCATTTTCCTCGCATTGCATACAATTTCGAATTACTGTCAAGTAGATTGACAAATGTTTCTCATGAGATGGTTCATTATTCGTTTTGGTCAAGATGTCCAATACACGCCATTCATAGCACCCCATGCATTGTCATGGGCATTGGTGAATTCAAAAATTAGAATACGCACAGTGGCATCGTGTTAATAAAAAGGTATGCCTTTTAATGTTCAATCATATATGCGGACACTGGAAGAAAAGGCCAACTGAGATAATGAATGGTGTAGTCAGATAAGTTTGTATTTATTGCAGAGATTGATCATTTTGATATTAATTAAGTAACAATGTTCATGGGGATCCGCTAGAATGTGTGAAATGAACTGTACGTTTAAATGCACCAAAGTATTTTATATAAAGCTTGCTTTCATTTGTATCAATTCTTAAACGGAGAATATTCTGGTAAAGTGATGTCAATGTGTCATTTTAAAGCAAAACAAAAGAGAAATTTATTTCAAAGTTTTCACTCCTGTTGATTTGTGAAATGATATTTCTCTAGGAAGCACACAAATGTTAAATCCATTTTGATACCTATTACTCTCAGACGAACTGTTATGTTTGTTATACTGTTTTACTCTTTCCGACGTGTTTGGTTAGTTAGCTCCACTTTGTTCCCCATAAATTCCATGCATGCTGTTATGCTCGTCAAAATATGGTCAATATAAAAATTTTACCTGAAATTAATTGGGCATGGATGTTAACAAAACGGTTAAGGCATTTTATTATTATTTTGATAATAAATTATGCTGGTATCAGCACAGTCAGTTATAACGACAAGCATACATATTGTGTGTTTTATGATACGTAAGTATACGTATCGTAGTATAATTATCGGATGAACATCGTTTACATCAGGTTAAGAGAACAGTGTTCGTGAGATATGATGTGTTTTACTATAAGAACTTGCCATTCCTCTTTAACGTGGACGCGAATGGAAAAGGTATATCAATTAGTAAACACAACAACAGTAAATTCGGTCAACTGCGAGTACAGCTTTCAATTGTCGTGAAATAAACACCAATGCGTTAATGTCGCGTTTTTCACAATTTTGTAGACACGTTATAGTTGCAATGATTTATGATGTTTACATGTAAATACGGCATTTTATAAGTTTATAAACCTGATGTTTAAAACAAGAATATGTAATAATAAAACCCGGATGAGTGAAAAAATTATAAAACAGCGAATCTGCAGGAGTATAAACATGTGTCATCTTCGGATGTAAGCCTCGATCACAACCGAGACGCGTGCACCTTACGTCGAGCTTACGTCAAGATTTCTTGTCGACAATGTGCGTCGGACGTACGACGACCGCTTTTTCCAGATCGCAAAGTAGTCTCAACCAACTCAACGTTTATGGCACTGATATTGATTAACTTGAACACACTTTACACATGTATACATTGGGCATATTATTCGATTACAAATAGTTTACTATAATTGAAGCTTGCTATTAATACGTATGAATATAACACCAATTTGACGAATGTGTTAACCACCAAAAAGGAGGCGTTGTACAAAGTGATTTGCGTATCAGCCCACTATTGCACATTTTCGCTTTGACGATTAGTTGGCACATACGGCTAGTCACGGGCACGGAGATAATGTGAACGATTAACATGCATGGTGATGATTTCAAACGCGTATTTTCGAATTTATAGGCTACTTATTTGTCCCAAATTTGCTAATTAAATAATGCATTACCAATACAATGTCGTATTTTCTTTATTCGACAAAACAAACAAGTTTGCGCATCGCCAATATAAAGCAAAAGTTGATACTTATCAATAGGGTGAGTGTCCTACAAAGAAGCCAGTTGAATATATAATTTATGTCTCATCACTTTCAAATAAAATGACTAGATCTATTAGACGAACATTTTACATTAAACATTATAAAATGACTTACTTTAAAACAGCGATAAGGCTATTATATTCACTTGCATCGATTTTTTATGAACGCTTTACTTTAAGAGAACTGATTTTTTTGTATAATAACAGTATGGAAAAATGATCATGAGAAGTATAATACTAAAACATTGAATCAAATCAATACATGTCCCAATATATTGGAATTATACGATTACAAAGGGATTTCGGGACGTATGGGATTTAACAATAAGAAAAGATAGTCAGCTCTAAAGAAGTGATTAGCTGTCACATAAATAATCTTTGAAATTGCTTGACCAGGTATATTTTGTTTAATGTATGAAATCGGCCGCTTTTATTTCGTTCTTTTTCATAACTCGGCATAAATAAGCGATAATAATAAAGCCTGTTTGACGTAGATATTTGCTTTTATAAACTTGGGCTTTGTGTACTTAACTTTATATGTGTGGAAGAAGACCAAAAATAGTGCATTCCGATCCTACGAAAACTTAATCAGTAATAACTTGTTACAACGGTGTGTACAATTAACACCATAGCGAATGCATGAGCTTTCAGAAAGAACACACATTTAGCAAAATCATCTAGGGCAGTCTTATTTACTTATCTACCACTTGCAACATGCTTCAATGTTGGCGTCTTCATTACCTGACATGAGTACTAATGTGTTTTGAAATTTGTAAGTCACAGTTACAGGATCAAATTGCGCAGAATAAACCATTGTATTTATCGTCACAATAAAACAGATTGTTTATAAAGAGTCACATCGATAACGTCATTAACATTAACACAGCGACACTTCAGATGTAAAAGGTGTGACGACACTTAAAAGCACTAGACGAACTATACTAAAGGGCAAAATAAAACACCACACCCAAGCGTCTACTATTCGATAAAACTTGAGTCATCGCTTTCGGACGATGATAAGGTTTTAAGGGTCTTCCATTTGTACGCTTTGTCCAAAGTTATCGCGATTTTTCACATAACATTTAAACCAAAATAAACAATAAAACATTAGCAGCATCAGAAAATGTTTCTTCGATAAACATCTGTCCAAACTGATTTAAGGCCTGGTAATGCTTGATATAAAACAGAAGCAATTAATACCATTCTTGGCGTACACGATATAAAAAAGACTATTCTTGTATAGATTCGAGTCGTATTGAACCGAACACAAACCAGGCATACCCTAATCTTTTTCATGATGCGTACAATCTTCTTTAAAGTGGACGACAACAAGAACGAAAGGGCATGGTCTCAACAAGAAATGCGAATGTGTTTTCGTAAACAAGATGAACTTACAAATGTGTTATACTTACATTATCAATGTCGAAGATAAACAGCGAAAATAGAAGTGTTCTGAAATTGATAACTTATAAATATAAATTGTGGTCTTCATTTTTGTTTCCAAACAAGTAGATTAAGAAATATTGCATAGAACATACGAAGATATTTATTTTATAGCTAAGCGAGGAATCGGATTTATATACTGTTTGTACCAACATGACCAGCTCAATACCAAAACCAACTCTCATCAGTCTTAATAATATGTGTGTCATGTTACTGCACCTGTAACATTAAACCCAATATATCATCACTTAGCAGTGCATAAAACAAGAATATTGCACCACAAGAAATATACATATGAGAGATACGCGTCAACATCCAAAAAGCTTGTTTATTCCAAACCTACATGTATTGTGCGGTGTTTTTCCTACAACATCTACATGTGTTAAAATATTAAAGATCACATCGTCTGGTCTTCAAGTCAACGCTATAACGAATTATGTGACTACATAGATTTTTCTCGCCACGAACTATAACTACTACGACTAGTCCAGATACCCTGACTAAATATTTTAATACACCAACGGGCGTCATATACACATTGTATATGAATACCCAATACCTGAAATATTTGAATAACTGGAATTAAATTTCTGGAAGCTATGTTTCCAAGACAGCATCTGTTCCATGTATATTCTTATCCTGTTATGATTTAATTTAAATGCCATTGATTTTTAACAATAAATGTTAAAAGGTTGTTTCTTAAATCTATAATACTGTTTTTACATGACCTTTCTGATGTATTTAAATAAAACATCAAGGCCAGACTTTGTAATGAAATGATGATACACTTAAGGTTGAGAATCAAATATGTTCCTTAACATTAAAGTGTAATAAAGGTTACGTGAATGTTAACTTGTTTATTTAGTAATTAAATAATGATAACATATGTTTTACAATCATTTAACACATACAAGAATTATTTTTTCCTATTTCACATTTCATGTTTTGTTTTATCAAAACCATTATCAATAACTAAATATTGTAAACAAAAGTCATTTGCAAAATTGTTCACATAAAGTTTTCAAGAACGATTCATTAGAAAAAACATTCGTGTAGTGCCCATTTATAATGCCCTTCATTATTGCAAATGTTTAATATTTTTGTGTTGTTGCTTTTTTCAACAAAACTAGAGTTTGTCGTCACATAAATGAACTTCGTGTTCGTATATTACTACCGGTTTACAAAAAAACACGTTTGAAAGGATAGTGCATTGTGACTTTTGTTACGTGATGATGTGTTGAGGTCAGTGGTTATCTGCAGGAAATGTCAACAGAAGTCATGGTAAATAACTTCAGAATGGGCGAGATTTCGGATATGATTGGGCGATTAGAGACATATAGGCATTTAACCACACTACTATTTTTCATATGACATTGTAGTTAGAATGTAGCTGCATTACAATTGTTTTGTTTTCTGAAAAGGGCGTTAACGTCCTTACTAAAACGAATTTATTGGCAATCACCACGATTGCCATTACGATATAAAATTGCATCACCAAACTAAAAGTATTTCATTGATGAAGTATGTACAAGCTGTACTCACACTCGTTAACTCGTTTCTGCAACAGATGCATGTGGTGATAATAAATCAACAAGTCGTCATTGCCTCGAACGTTTATGCAACTATGAAAATGTGGACAACATAATAAGGTGTTATTGTAAACAATACGAGGTCAGAAACAGACTTATTTCGTTTAACGCAATATATAATGAAAGGCAGTGTATTGACTATTGCGGTACGCGCGAAAAAGCAAGTTATACCGACGTGTGTGACCGAAGAGGCCATACATGATTATGGAAGATCAATATTATTGTCAAATAAGTTAAACCTATGTCTCGTTACGACAAACATATCTAACATTTGAAAAGACTGTAACTTTTCCATGTTTGAAATAAATGTTAATGATTTACAAATTATTTCATTATTGAATTTTCTGTCTAAAATTATGTTAACACGCATTTTAAGGTACTTGGATATTATAAGTAACATTATGTTTCATACAGACCAAGCGATGCACATTTTATTTAAACGTTTTATTGGCGCAATTGTAATTTTTATCAAATGTTGGATTTGTCAGATGTATTTGAGAACTTTAATATTAAGCGCATTTATTTCTTTGTAATATTCGTCAGTGACAGTTTTATTAACGTCAATTGACAATGATTTAATCAAGTTCTTCAATATTCTTTTGGTATCGTCTCCAGAATGGGCTTTCATTGAAAACATTTAACCTTCACAGATTCCTTGAATTGTTACATCGTCTAAACGCAAGTTCATCTAGAGTTCATATGGCTGAATACTAGTGTTAAATAGTCTTGCATTTTGTAATTTCAATATGTCAAAATGGATATCAGGTCACCGAATTAATAAATGTCGATCAAAACCTAATGTATCAACGCAAGCAATTATCACATGAACTGCAATATCGATTGTGTCAAACAAAATAGTTGCCACAATCCATTTAGAACCTGATAAAACAATAGAACAATAGAAACATTATACATATAAGATTACTGTACTGATAGTGTTGTTATATGCCAATTGTGCAAATGCGGTATCATACTTGATCACTTGATGACACATTTCTTTATGCTGGCGAAAGTTGTTGCTGTTAAAATTTAAGAAAACCATGTAAAAATGACAGAACCACACGGTGTTCGTTGTGGTGCGCAATTCAGCATTGCGCATGGTAGTTTTGACGAATAATTTGCAAATTATGTTTGTTTTGAGTGTTGCTCGAGTGTACGACATATTCAGCGTGTTTCTGTTTTGCATTATTTAAACGGGATTTATTTATTTTAAAATACTCACGTAAACGGCTTTGTGTGAAGGGAAACTTAATTTCGTCTACATGGAATCATTAAACAGTTGTTTTTGCTGTAACTTTTATATCTTATTCCTTCGGAAAAAAATTGCATATTGCAATAAGCCTTTTTGAAATTAGTTAATACCTAGTTGTAGACGTGTTATATATATGATGTCTATGTGTACGAGCTTTTTACGCCTTACACTAAATGACGTGTATATAACTGTTGAAATTAATAAAAAGCAATTAACTTGCCCCAACTGGACGTTTGTTAAAATAAATTAACGCTAAAGCCAGAGTACACTCACGACATGGAAGAAAAATTAAAAAATTTGCCTAACACTGTCATATCATGTTTGGTTTAGAGGCTATTTTTTAAACTGTGTGTTCAAGGTATTTTCATGGTGTAATAAAGATGTGTTGAGGCAAATATTTGCTTTGAAAATCTAGGGCTGTTTATGCCAAATTTACTTGTTATAAGTGTAAAGACGAATACGTGCATTCCATTCTCACGATAAATGTAATAAGTAACAATAATCGGTTACAATAATAATACTACCGACATTAGTACCATTGCAAATGCATGAGTTGTAGCGAGTGAAAAACATTCCGCACTGCAAAATAATCATCGTACAATGTGTACATACTATTTACCTACCTCTTTGGAGCACTTGAAAATGCCTGAAGAACGTCATCACTTGTGTTGATACTATGCTAAAAAGCGTATAAAAAACACCAACATACACATGGTAATGTATAAGACTGCATCATCAGCAACACCACACAGCACAACGTTTAAGTATCAATACCTATTAAGATTGTATTTTGCATAAAACGTTGACTTTCTCGTCGGCAAAAGTATAGCCAAGTTGGAAACACACACATATAGTTTCCGATCATCGACAGCGTATGATACCTCTGCATTAAATCGGCAGTCACTTTAATATGTATACTTAGTATTTACCAAATGCCGGTCTTGATTGAACGAAAAATATTAATTTATACATTTCTTTCACATTTAAAAAATAATCAGGTTATAAACGTTAATGATAATTATAATACCTTGCAAATATTCATTGCTTTATTTTTTGTGCATTGAAGCTTTAACAGGTACATGTAATACAAGGCAGTATAAAAACGAGAACGGTAAAATGGCATCTGCAGAAACCTCCCAATGTATCACCTAAATAACAAATTCAGACCGAACTACAATAGCCATCGAATATAGCGCAAATGAATGCTGCAAAACAGTACTGGATATTTATCACTGAAAATGCAAATAGTAATTTTTTCCATTCAAGTTTAGTGTTCGTAGACACACCGGTCAAAATGTAATTTGCAAGCGGATATTTTCGCTTTACCAATGTTTCATAAGTTGAAATCAACACTGAAAATGTTTTATGTTGTGCTTTATTTCTGTTACATCGCGTTAATTAAGAAATTTCGCATATTTTATAAAAATGATAATGAAGTGCAAAAATTATTTATTCTTAATAACATGTCAGGAAGATGATGAATTGCAATCTATGTTAGAGTAGTGCAAATGCGGTTCAATGTTTTAGATAAAACAAAGTCTTGGTGACAAATTGCATTGATTATAATACTCATAAATAAAGTCTGTTCTCCCAGACTATAAAGGAATAGGGCTAAGGCGCGCATAACACAGATGATAAATATTATAGCTTCGAATGCAGCAGTTCAAAACGTATGTACTTTTGTTCATAAAAACTCGGTTAATGTTCGTTGAACTTCTACATCAAGCCATCTCGTCTAGACATTTTAACTGGTTTATGTTTTGTTAAAAGCGATGTAATTGTTGTTAATGACCTATTTAAATCACGAGACCACCTAACGTACAACGCAATGCTAATCAATCACAGCCATTCTAACGCACAGAAATGTGTTGAAGTGTTACTCTGTCAAATTTAATGAGCCCCAAAAGAGGATGTGGTGATGTCTTTTCGTCGCAAGGTGTTGTGTTGCAGCGGCCACCTGCTTACAAAATGATTGATGCCAAAAAGGTGTTATTCACCTAAAATAGAGTTGTTTTCTATAAGGTATAGTATGTTTTAATTGCCCAGACGAATATTGCTTCATATTTGCTTTAACAATAGGTTCACGAATCTAACGGTTTATTTAAGAATACAATTTGTTAAAAGGGATATACATAGATACACAATTTTTCTGGGAAAACGAAGCTTAATAATAAATACGGAATATTACGCTTGTCAATTGATTCATGTTTTTTATCAGTCGAGTGGCTTGTGTGAGGACATATTTTACGAGAGGCGGAGCCTCGAGTGTGATACGAAATAGCGAAAGCCACGAGACTGATACAAAAACTTGTAACACTCGACTTGTGTAATAGTCCTTTTATTATATACAACTTTAAATCATTTAAGTAAAAAAAATGAGTTTGAGCGTTCATAATTAACCAAGAATGCTCTTATAATTTTCTGCATTCAAAGTTACGTCATTAAAAGTAGGCCGGCTAGTATGGCAATACAGATTTGAAAAACTAACGAGTATCATAATACGGGAATTAGTTCTGTGCAGTTGTATTTTACCGATTGATAGAACTTGTATTTTTAGGAACATGAAGCAGGTATTTAAAAAAATGTGGCGTGCATGATTATCATGTGTAGTTCGCACATGCTTTTCCAGGTGTTTTTGTTTCGCTTGTATGAATTCATTTCTTGTAAGGAAGTCTCTTCGAAATGAAAATCAAGTCAATGCGAAAAGTGTCCCCTGATTAGCCTGGGCGGACTACAATCCACCGATAAGTCTACATGTTCAACTCATAAGACGAATTTAACTAAGTTTAGTACCAAATGTATTGTGTTGTGTTGGTAAGACGTTTATAATCACCAATGCATATCCTATGAGATCTTAACGTTACAACGGTTCTAGCTGCACACATAAATCAGATTATGGCAAGGAGTATAGATTGCGCTCACATTTCAATCAATACATTAATTATCAAAATAGGCGTTGTTTCTGTTCCTCTTCATTTGCATGCGTGTTCATTAGTTCAGATTCAGTTGGCATTTCCAGAAATTAAGACAATAATACTTTAAAGATATGTTATTGGCAGTAAACTAGTATAAAAACAAACATAACATAATGTGTGTTTGAGTGAAGTCTATGTTTTGTGTTCCATACGATGCAACTTAAGACGATTGATCGATATATAACATACTTCTGCTTAACAAACACATACACCAACAATATATCATACGGTATCAGCTTTTCCATGTGTGCATTAAATTGTTATTGGTTGTACTATGATAAGCGAGTCAACACAACAAAACATCTTTCGGTGATATGTAATGTTCAATGCAATAAGAACAAATTCAATATGTGTGTGTAGTTGAAGACGCATCGTTACTGAAATGTTATTATGTAATGTAGGAAAGGGATGCGATATAAAGTAAAGTTTCATTTATCGTTGAAGAGCTATTATCGACTGGATATTATTACATGTGTATGAAAGGGAGTAAACTACGTCAAAACATGTAAATTGAGGATATCGAATACATTCCCTTGAATAACATGAACTATTACTTTACGTCTGCATGTTCTTAATTGTTTGACAATGTAGTTGCACTATCAAGTTTATCTCTTCTAAACAAGTGTACACAATTCGGTCATTTTTTCGTGGCGTCTCTTAATTTAGCTTAATGAATTCATTGTCACTAAAACGTGTTTATTTTGCTTGCATGTATTATTAATTCATGATGTTATTGTTGTGTTTTTGTTTCTTTGTTTACATATTTACTTTGTAAATGTTACATTCAAACTGTGCGAACAACACATTAATTATATTAAAAGAGTAATTATGCCCTTTTGAATGCATGATTTGGACGACTTTGTGAGTGTGGGACGTAGTTCATGAGCTGTTTACGGCTTCGTATGATAATGCATCTTTCTAACTAGATATTATCAAACGTGTTAACTTGTTATATGTGGTTATTAGTCGTTTTACATGTAAATTAACAGACTTGTTATACAAGTGTGTATATATATAGTTTTGCATGTACATAAGCAAAGCTACACTTTAATTGAGCGACTTTGTCAACGTGCATAAAGTTGAATATAAAATTACTGATATTGTACATAGTGTTTCATTGTGTCGTATAAATAGACATCCAACTGAAAACAACATGAAGAAGCAAGAACATGCAAGTCAAATAAATTGTGTTTTTTCTCCTCATTATGACCTGAAGTAATTGTAGGAAACTCAAGAAAGTTCAAATATGTTATATTATTTGAATTGTCATTATTATTTTACGTAAGGGAGACGAAAATCAACTACTCACTGGAACAGTTAAACGATGTATTTCCCTTGAATGTTTTATAACACAGATATGGTTAATATTCAGTAACTTATGATATGATAAGCGGACGAAAAATGGTAATCATACATTATAATTACCTGTTCGTTTATATATATGATAAACATTTATACAAGTTACCTAAGGAAATGTAAACCCATTACTATTATTTTTTTTAGAATGATTGCTGCTAATATCATTAGGCAATTAAAAGATGGTGATTTTAATTTTGCATGATCCCACTTCTCACAATTGCATCCTCACAATATAAACAATATATGTTCATCGGTTACTATTATACGTTATAGATATGTTTTTCTCATCACTAATTGTGTTTGTTCTCTAAGAATTATGTCATAAACACACCAATACTTAAAATGCTATTCATTGCCAAGACCTCTACTTCAAGAGAAACTTTAACATTGAAAATGCATTATCTCTTTCATACCAATTTTAATCTATTTATTAAAACCACCTGTGCATATCAAAATAAACGAGTCAATTACAGTTTAATGACCTATGTATACCCCTTTAAATGATGTCGTTAGGATTTAAAAGGGAACTTCAGTATTTAAAGGGGCCTTTTCACAGATTTTGGCATGTTTTGAAGTTTGTTATTAAATGCTTTATATTGATAAATGTAAACATTAGCTTTTAAAAGCTCCAGTAAAAAATCAAAATTAAATTTAAAAAAGGGAAAAAAAAGTAGCCCGCAGCAGGGCTCGAACCAGTGACCCCCGGAATCCTGAAGTAAAAACGCATTAGCCAACTGAGCTATCCTGCCAAGCATACATAAGATGTGTATTTTATACGTTATATAAGCAATCTTCGAAGTTTCACAAATTTAAACGACAACAGAACTCTCAAAATTATTCAATCGTTTTGCGTTGCAACGCTTTATAAATTTTTGGTTTTTAAATCGTCAAAAGATGCATATAATGGCTATATTAGACCATGGCAAATGTTCAGCAATACTGTTTCCTCACAAATATCATAACTAAACCGAAAATTTGCGAATCTGAAACAACTTTTTTCAATTTTGTCAATTTACCAAACCGTGAAAAGATCCCTTTAAGGTTTTGTTTTTCATGATAATACTATAATTGTTAACACCAATCCCCATACAACTGGACAAAAAGATACATGGTAAACATCTTGGCAACAACAAAGCAAATCAACACACACTTGAGTGTTTGTATTCTGTGATTTTACAAACGAAATAAAGTGTTCAAACTGTTTGACAAGATTATGGAATGATATAATACGACACTCCACATAAATGATTTAAAAAGTTTCCTTTAAATCTGCAATGTGTCGATTGAGATTTTTAATGACGGCATAAAAGATGCAATTATGATGATATAAAGAGCAGTTATCGGTTTTATCAAAGCAGTTATTTATTTTTTGACTAGGTAGAAATAACAGATGTTCATATAAAAGAAGTCCAGATTTCTTTTAACTTAAGTCTAATGAACTATATGTCTTTTATTACATATCACACACAATAGTGTTTCAGGTTTGACCGATATTTGTTATGTTATACCAATTGCATTTGCTCATCATATCGATGCGGAAAAATAATATGTAGCAACATATTTCAATATTTCAATTCATTGTGAGAATGTAACCCTTTCGTTCAATAAGATATAACAATCCTGTGTGCACCCCTCGACCTTATGTGTTGTTTTATAATTCAATTGATTAATCGATCTAGATTATCCTATTTATATATTTATCAGTATTCATCCAATGACATGTGTTTTTGATCACAACTGTATTCCATATTTTGTACTTTTATAGATATCCTGGGGAAAAAGAACAAAATAATTTCATCGCCCTTGTACACACTCGCCTATATGCATTGCAAACATATAGAAATATTGTGTGTACTTCTACCGCGGTTAGTGCAATACTTTTTTAATTGTTATCTGTGTACATTTGATATTCAGTCTATTATCGTTATCTCGAAGTCGGTGGGAACAATACAAAGTATCGAGATAACGAGAGTTCGAGATATCCGATTAGGCGTTTTCAAAGAAAAAATGAGACGAACATTTTCCTTGTTTCTAACATCAATATACCTGCTAAGTGGTCTAACTAAAGTCGTCACCGTGTGGAATAATACTTTCTACTATTCTATCTATTGCCTGATATATGCGCGTTTTTTACGAGGCACGATTAAATTTGCTATTTAATGCTTAAAATGACGTTTTAAGTGTTACTGAATTGCATGAACACATGCGGTTATCATTTTCTAAACTGTCGAGTAAACATCAGGTAATGTTGCTATTTAAAGTTATGATGCAATTGACGTCCAATCAAGACGAGGGTTTTTCATCTGAACATGCGTAAATCACGCTCCGGAATACTGAACTGTACATGTACATTTTGTGGTTTGAAATGCAAAGTTCAATCCATTATTTGTAAAGGATAAAATAAACTCACAGGTTATCAAGTGACAGGCCTTACTCAAGTGTTAATGGCTAACGATGCAATGGTCTTTGATGCAATTAACGGATCAATTATCTACATGTAATTTAAACCGAAAGATGTGACAATTGTTATTTATTAATAAGTACAAACTTCGGAGTTATAACAAAATCGTCGTTATCTTTGTTTTTCTTTTTCAGCAGACTGGCTGTTTCTATAATTAGACTGTTCCTAAAAATCATATCTAAATATATCAAACCGGAAATATGACGCATAATGTACGGTTAGATTACACTTATTCCCATGACCATAGGGTTCCATTATAAAATTGCAAATTTTCAAAACATTTTTCATGCCTTTCCCATACATCATTCTCAAGCCTGATATCATTTTAAAGATATATCTGTCATTTTTCACCAATTGCAATGATAAATATACCATCTCGTAACTTCTAAGAAAAGAAAATTCGTCCGAATGCAAGCTAACTCGGAAAACGGGGTTTCGGCAGTGAGATTTTAACAAAAGCACACTACTTCCATTGTGTACACACCGTTCTTACTGACCTATGTACTAGTGCGAAAGGAATTGTGGGTAGCACTTCTTTAACGAGAGAAAAGTGAAAGCGAAAGTAGGTCAGGTAATTGTGCTTCTGATAATCGCTATCAGTCTTAATAGAGATTCAAAATCACGTTTAAACATAATTAAATAATATTTCTTTAAACAACATTCCGATTTAAACACACAATAAACACGATTTTTCTTTCATTATTAACATGTTCATTCCTACGCAGAACTACTTTGGCGGAAGCATAATTCCCCAAACCAGTGGAATGTGATGCGTCTTAGTATAGAGGTGACAATAACGTAGTAACGTCACCATCTATGAATAGAATGCACTACTTCAATACACGCAGCAAGGTGTAAGGTGTAGCCTTATCGCAAGTTGTAAACAAATTTTGATGAGTATAAAAATATGACATAAACATTGTTTTTGTTTCAAACGATTTTAACAAGGATTTTGGGTGAGGATGACATGTAAGTGATTTTTACTATATAAAATGTATACTTAAGCAATAAAGTGTTTCTATAAAATAAATATGCTCGAAACTATTCGCGCAAAAAAATGGACTATACTGAACAATAAAGGGCGTATGCCGCAGTTACAGCCATGGCAAGTAAATTAGTTAAAATCGTGCAAAAATCCACAGAAAACAAACGAAGCTGATAAAGGCAATATAAACACCAATAAAACCCCAAGGAATTGGATAATAATAAACGGAAACGAAGTGAAATATCCAGTACTAGGGAACTACAAACAAGTGTTAATAAGGCGAAGGCGCAAACCACACAAAAGCAGAAAAAGAAGAAAAAGAAAGAACAGTTGTCCAATACTAATTTTGACTGCATAGAGGAACATGATACAGAAGAACTAAAATGTCAGGCTTTAAAGCAGAACTAGAAAATGTGGCAAATCAACTCAAAGCTAGAACGTCTTAATTGTAGATGATTCGCCGAACAAGGTTAACTGCAAGCTTGAACATATTATGATGAAAGGCAAAGTCAGCCTACGAGAAACTTAAAAGATTTGTTTACAGAGATGAAGGACGGCTTATTGAAATCAGTTGTAAATAACATTGAGATTGTGGAAACTAATGTTTTTGAGATAAAAACAAGAGTTTGCCGCCCTAAGAACATCATTAAAGGCTATAGAAAGAAATATCAGTGACGAAAAAGAAGAAATTGATAGGCTAAACATACAATCATGATATTATTCAGGCTTTTGCTATTGTTTGTATCTTAATAGAAACAAAACAAAATCCACTAATTTTTATTCGCCCGTTTTTAAAAACGGGACGTATTATAGTTTCACCCTTAGCGGGCGGCGGGCGGTGGGCGGCCGGTGGTGGGCAGCGGGCGGCGTCCACAGCAGTGTCCGCTCTCTAATTCAAAAAGTTCTCATCTGATCTTCACCAAACTTGGTCAGAAGTTGTGTCTAGACATTATCTAGGTCAAGTTCGAATATGGGTTATGCCGGGTCAAAAACAAGGTAACGGGGTCACTAAGTGCATTTCAAGGATTAAGCATGGTGTCCGCTCTCTTATTGAAGTAGTTTTCAACCGATCTTCACCAAATTTGGTCAGAAGTTGTGTCTAGATGATAAGTAGGTCAAGTTCAAATATGGATCAAGCCGGGTCAAAAACTAGGGCACGAGGTTACTTAGTGCATTCCAAGCATTTAGCATGGTGTCCGCTCTCTAATTGAAGTAGTTTTTATCCGATCTTCACCTAATTTGGTCAGAAGTTTTGTCTAGATGATATGTAGGTCAAGTTCGAATATGGGTCATGCCGGGTCGAAAACGAGGTCACGAGGTCACATAGTGCATTTCAAGCATCTAGCATGGTGTCCGCTCTCCAATTGAAGTAGTTTTCATCTGATCTTCACCAAATTTAGTCAGATGTTACATCTAAATGATATCTAGGTCAAGTTCAAATTTTGGTTATGCCGGGTCAATAACTAGGTCTCGATGTCACTAAGTGCATTTCAAGCATTAAGCATGGTGTCCAAAACCTTCGAACGGGCGTATCTTGTGATAGTTTAGCCCTCTTGTTTAGTTTATGTTCATTGTTTATGTTCATTGTTTATTCATGTTTAACATTAACGTGTACACGTTAACAGGATAAGCAACATCCAAATATGTGTTCATATGAAATACTGTTAATGTAAATAAAGAACATGAATAACAAACAGAGTCCACTATGTTCTATTTATTCTGGTAGTAAGTACACTTAATCGATCAGAAGAAGGAAAACGTACACAGCATGCCTGCAACGATAACATTTAAGGACGTTTATGTCTTGTATACATAAGAGGCAAAGCATTCCAAATTTCTGACTGTCGTGAGCCAATCAGCAGAATATTATAGTTTATTTTGACTCAAGCATATACAGCTCATCGTCATTAGTACATTCTGCGGCGTAGCATATTATATACGATATAAACAATTTCAGTCCACATTAAATATACACACCGTCAATACTTACGGTATATATTAAAAAACCAAACTGATTGCTGTAGTTACTTCTCCTGTCAGTTTAAAGCGTTAGGATTGAAGAGGCTGGTACAGAGGTGAGAATGTTGACAGTGGAGGAGTTTATTAGATACTAGGGGATAATGCAAGACACAGGACACGATGTTCAAGAGGTGTTACTATAACCTAATATGCGCAGTATGATGAAAATTGTATGATACAGATTGCGCGATGCATCTTTAAAGAAAAACTTACTTGAACATGTGTAAACTATGATAGGAATTATTTGAAAGATATGTACATTCGGTGTTAACGTTGTTTCCAGGCCAGATTGCAGCCCCTCCCGCGATAACTTGAACATTGGCTCGTGTTTTTTTTTCATTTTCAAAATTAGTTGACCGATGCAGTTTTAATTTAAACTCATTTATTTTAGCTCGATTAAATCGAAAGCCTAAGGCTTATATAAACGCTCTCGAGTCCGTTTCCTGGGCCTAGAATCAGTACTTGGTGTCTTTGGGGGAGATCTAAAGAACGCTCCCACCATGGGGATCGAACCTTTTACCTCCCGGTCGCTAGGCGGACACCATATCCATTACACCACGGCGACGTCCGATGCATTTTAGTGTGAATAATAATATAAACGTCATTTACCAATCTTAATGTGTAAATCAATTAAAACATATATTTTAATTCCGACGATAACGAGGTAGAACATTTTTAGTATTTTATATAAAATTAACGGATTCTTAGATTTTCAATATTCTTTTTTGCATCAAAATATGAGAACAACTTTTGAAAGCATGCCTTCATTTGATTTGAAAATCAACATTTATCAAAGGGAATTATAAAATGTACAATGAAGTTGATACCACTTTCACTTATTTTGATGATGTTTTGCATATCCTATCTTTAAATCGAAAGTATCGATAATTGTGCTTATATAAGTTTACAGATTTGCACTACAAACTGGCGACGTCTTTATATCAACAACTAATTCACCTATAAACTTGAATACGTAGTCAAACTCGTAAGAATTGGGTCGGAGTTTGAAGAGTATTACTAAATAAATACACTATGTGTTTGCGTTTTCTGAAACCACAGAAAAATCCAAAGACTGACACGTACACTGTGTTGTTGTGAACACTGTTATATTTGGTGGTATGTGAATGAAAATTGCTAAGAGCGGGATTATAATACTGTACAATCATTATTGTTCGTAAGTTTTATGTATGATATATTTGTTTTACAATCCTTTTAAATGATAATGTGTTTGTTTTGCGTGATAAGAGGTTTATTAGCTTTATTTTGCGTTTTACGCATTGACATATACACATAAGTAAAATGTTCGTGTGGCACTCGATTCTTTCGTAAATGATTGTCCTCAAAGAATGCAATAATATTATTCTTCTTAAATTTTTTCGAAACAAAGACTTTTTAAAGCAACAAAATGATCTTTAAAAAGAAAGTAATCATTACATCGAAGCGCGTGTTTTATCCGATCAAACAGTGTATTGCTATTATATAGACGCGGGTTAAATTACATTGTCATATTTATACCATTGACATTTTGTGTCATTTGCGGTAGAAATAGTTTATCCAGAACAAACAAGGATGGTTGGAACCTATTATGCAATTTGAAACCAGCGATAAATATATTACAATTTCTAAATGAATCGTTACGTACCTGATTGCAGCTTGAGCTTGCACATTTTACAAATAGCATACACGGGTAACACAATATGCCCGACACGGGTAACACAATATATCCGACCGCCATTATATTGACGAGGGCAAAATAGAAGTGGTTTGAATATTGGGATGGAATGACACCTTTGATATTGGCTTTTAATTTTATTTACTTTATATAGAATGCACTTGAATAGTAATATGGTTTTATATTTAAAACGTAGTAACCAAATTTCACCCCCCCCCTTAAATACCTATATGGAAGATAAAAGTGGTTTAATACGTTTAATGATATGTGTATTGTGATTGTATAATCAAAGGCAACTTTTTATTCAATAACAATCCTGGTCGGTCACATATCGATATATTGTGGTCACAGAGTGATGCATCGTTACACATAGACTGCGTATTCATACACGGCCGTTAATCACGCGCGCCACCTCTTTTTGAGATGCATTAATAAATGAGCCAATGCAACTTCCGAGGTGGCGCTCAGGCCCGGATGTTTTGAGATTTAACGGATAATTTTACAGGGTGATTAGGTTTAATATATTTTTCAACACATTTCGCAATATTTTAAAAAATCGGTCAATGTAGTGCGATTCAGCGATTATAAATTCATCTAAAAATGTACAGAAACATACAATCACAACCCATTTGGAAACGTGAGGACCTTTTTAAGTTGTGGCATGGTAGAATTGGTAAAAGCAAATCGATGTCTTTTGCCTGTTTGACGAGCAAATTCCCTGCCAATTAAATAGCTCATTACATAAAACGATTGCTTTGAACCTGTTAGGGTTAATGCGTGCACAAAAACATCGGCTTCTAGCCTATCTGATAGATAAATCTGCATTTTTCAATAAGATATGGAGCCAATGCCGAGGAGGTGGAGCTCAAATTAGGAGGTGGCGCCAATGCACATTTTATAGCTATTTTAAAGTGAAATATTTTATGTTATGGTTTCCATTATTTTTACAGGACTTACATTATTTTTTGTAAGTTGACTACTTCAGCACATTTGAGTCGCGTGCGTTTTTAATTAGAAAATGTAGATTTCTAATAATGTATTGATGGATTTAAACGTTAGTCTTTGTAAGATAACAACATTTAACATGTATTATACAAAATGTTAACGGAAAAAGACCGAGCTATCTTCATTTTTTTGGAGTTGATAGTGTAAAAAACAACACAAATAAGCCTAATTAAGATTAATTGAAATTGGCCTTTTAGTAAATTAAGCATTTGGATTAACGGCCACAAATCATAGTTTCATGAAGAAGTGTTACCTTATACTTATTTCGTGAATTATCATACTGTATACAAATATTAATGTCGATGAATTATTTTGATAATGTTGAACATTTAGGTATTGGTTTGATTGAGTATTACACATTTTTGGTATACATCGTAAAATTTGTTTTATTGGTGTTGGTGACTTCTTGATTGAGTTAATCAGTTATATATTTAAAAAAACTACATCTTATTTATTATAGATTGTGTTTATCTTATGTAAAGATTTGGGCCTTCGTATGTACGTTGAATAATAAATGCAATACAACAAATATAACATTATCTATCAAATGTACGTAATGTGATAATGTCATTGCGATACGACTGTTAATTGATACATCCTGCGTTGGCGCCACCTCCTATCATTAGCGCCACCTCATAAGCATTGGCTCCCTCTCTTTTGGACAAATACAAATTATCTACTACGTCGGCAAGAAGCCAATATGTTTTGCATGCATCTAATGTATGTTTTACGCAATCGTTTGATGCCGTTAGCGATTTAATAGGGTGGACATTTTCACACAGGAAAAACTCATCGAAATGTTTTGTAAAACTCCACCATGCCAAAGCTCATAAAGGTTCTCACGTTTTTAAATGGGTTGAGAATAAACGTTTCTGTACGTTTGTTTACGAATCAATCTTCGCTGAATCGCACTACATTGACCGATTTTTAAAATAATGCGAAATATGTTGAAAAAACATATACAACCTAATCACCATGTAAAATTGTCCATGAAATTTCAAAACATCCGGGCCTGAGCGCCACCTCGGAAGTTGCATTGGCTCTATTATTAATACATCGCAAAAAAAGAGGGAGGTGGCGCGCGTGATTTACGGCCGTGTCATACGAAAATCCCCAACAAATTGCATGACCGTTCCTAGGCTGAGATCCCAGCTTCATTTGTATTCGTGTATGTTTTGTTTTTATTAGAAAATCGTCTTTTGAAATACGTAAAGCTAGTGTGATGTTATATCGATATATAATCTGTACGTTTTTTTTATATTTTGAATAGAACTTTGTTTAAATTAACTTTATGCATATCAAACGTGTCAACGATGTACCTTATAAAGCTACTAATGGAATTGATAAGAGAAACTAAGACATGCACAGTTATGCTGTAAATATGACCGTTTTCTATATATAGCCACGTAAGAAGCATGATTTAACAATTCAGTACCTGATCAGAGCGGGTTATTAATTATGCGAGCGCTTATTTAGAAGACCAATCTAGAATCATTCAAAAGTACGTGACATAGTACTTTCACGATTTGTCATAAATAGAATAAACGCACTTGAAACTCGCACAAAGTCGTGTGTCACACAGACGTTGAATATCAGTATAAAATGATTGCCTTGTGTATGATAGAACAGTCTTAAAATACGTTCGTCTGATTCAAGAACAAACGCCACCATGAAAACCATTGCCTACTTGATTGCTGTCGCCATTGGTAAATGTCTTTGAGATTCTTTTGTAATATTCATTGATTTTATTGTTAGTTAGTACTTTTACAATAGATTTTCGCCGTTTAAAAAGCATGCTGAATGGTCTTTAAAGGTGCTGAAAGTTACGTGTGTTTACGACAGCTTGATGGATTTTATCGGATTTTATCAATAATATCAACTTTTTTTAATTGCATAGAAGAACGTGTAATCCTCCACGCAGAGATATGGCTTTTTCTAAGCAAAGCTCATATCAAATCCTGCTGCCGATGACGATGGGCGATTAAAATATAATTATAATAAGATGTAAATAAAAATAAACATTTAATTACGTATTCATTGTATCATTTCAGTTACGATGGTAATGGCGGAGGATTGCCCAACCGGCAACGTCAATGCAGAATGCACCCATATGACTTGTGCAAACGGTTTTCACAAGGAATGCGTTTACAGAGTTTGCACGTGCTCAAGTGAGTGTTTCACAAAATATCGCTGATTACTCGTAGTTTAATACCGATACTATTCTTAAAAAAATGTAATACATTTAAGCAACTGTTTGAGGCTTTTTTCGATATTTAATCGCTTTAAATTAAAATACATAAATGTATTTAAGAATAGATTTAAAACAAAATAAATCTTAAATATCATAAAAATTGACTCAATGTTTTGATTTGGTTATTTTATATTTAACTTAAATGTATTATTGTTTCTTTTATTTATACGAGCACGTGAGTATCCAATATCTTGGGAGTATTTAAACTTTAACTTACATTTTCTAGCATTCGAATTTATAAACTACCAAGAAACACCATGGACAAACATGTATATGAATTATTGAACTTATATAAATTGCAAACCGAAATGCTATAAAAAGTTATTAGGTGCATACCCTTATATAAAATAACACAAGTTTGTATAATCATTTAGTAAACTGCACAACGTTTGCTGTCTTTGCTTCATGTGTATAAATATTATTTGAAAATTCCCTTAAAGTATGATCAATTGATAACGGTAATAATAGTAAAATAAAAATTGAATAGATAAAACTTTTGCGAATACATGTACGTGATTTTTAAAAACATCATCCGATTACAATCATCATATTTATAAAGCTACAATCACCATACTTCCTAAAATTTATAAATGGCGCAAACAATGTCTTCTATTTTTTAGCATAGCTGTGCAGGATTTAGCAGTTTTATTGACAAGTCTTTCATTAGACAAGAGGTAGCTTAAGTTATCCACATTACTATTAAAATCAATAAAAATCGAATATGCTACACTACAAACAGTATCAAAAAGTAGATGGCCAACTTTAATGTATTCGGGACAGTACAATTTAATACAGATTTTAATTTGTTACACCATAAGTACAAAATTATTGTATGTATAGTATTTACCTGTTTTTAATTTGATCTAAATGGTACTAATTTTCAACTTTCAAAGTGCTGATGTCTGACTACATTCAATATTTGGCAAAGCATTCAGTTTTATATTTAAATTTCAGTTTCTAATAAAGTTTCTACGTTGAGTCATCTGAAAAACTTAACGCAAAACCACAGTTTACAGAAAACTCCGTTCATCTATACATGCGTTAAAAACAGCGTTTTTAACGTTGTCCTTATTTAAAGAAAGTGCGATCTGTATATTCAGCACTTTTTATATTACATAATAGAAGTTTTACTCTACACTTCCAAGATTTACAATTCTAATTGGGAGCACAAAGCCATGTTTGTTTGACATAGTAACTATTGACTGATCCATAGTTATTATTTTGTACAATGGGTCTGGTAACTACGTGACTCCAACTTGCATCCATGCCAATTAAAAAACAAGTATATGGCAGATAATTTTGAACGTCAAATGTGTAGAGTTTTTTATGCGATAATTATGTCCACTTAAACAAAACGACAGCAAACAAGCTGTTACAAAAAAACATGAAGCGTATACACCATAGTGTTTACGATGATTTCACCTCAATCATGTATTCGGATTGTGATCTAACATTTCAGCCAACACAGAATGCGTGCTAGGGACCGACTGCCATGATACCGCGGATAAAACCTGCAACCGGAAGTGGCACTGCGTAGACAATAGGTGTCGCTGCTTCTGAACAACCGCATGATGCTCGTTCATAGAATAATGTGATCTGATGTAGTTGATGATGACTTAAATAAAGTACCGGGGATACGGTTTAAAGATTTGTTTGTTTTTGTTTATTTGTTTTCGGTAATTGTTTAGATTGTAGTGTCGTAAGATTTTTACACTCAAATGCAACACTTACGCATTTAATATAACTGTCAACTGTTTAATACATGACGATGAACGATGTTAAAGCGACCGTGGTGAAATCGAATAGTTATGCCATAGATTTAATACGATAATGCCGGATTTAATTGATAATGCCTTGGCCTACTTCCACTAACAATAAGTATATGAATGTAGCAGAATAAGGGACTGCTTTTGTAAATGAAAGTACGTTCGACCTAGTGACCTATTTTTTGACAGATATAAGTCCGACCTATATAATGTTAAGACAAACAGTCTAAGCATGTTGCATCAACATAAAGTCGTACAATATACCTCTAGATTGATGAAATAAATATAAAACAAGAGATGTGATGGTCAGAAACACAATGCCCCCTAATGCGCAACTTTGATTTTTTTTACCTTTGACCTTGAAGGATGACAATGACCTTGACCTTTCATCATTTAAAATGTGCAGCTCCATGTAATACACATGCATGCCAAATATCAAGTTGCTATCTTAAATATTGCAAAAGTTATGGGCAATGTTAAAGTTTTCGGACGGACAGACTTACAGACAGTTCAAATGCTATATGCCACCATACCGGGCCATACAAACATCTGGTAAAGTAGGTTTTGAAAGCACTGGCACAGATTTACACACGGCATTAACATTGTTAAGATAAGCATTCCGACAAAGCTTCATAGCACTAGATGGTTTCATACATGTAGCCTCTATAATGAAAACAATGTTTTACTATTAGGATTTTACTTTGTGACCAAGCTATTTGCCGCACATTACGATTAATATTCGATCTAAATATGGTTAATATGAACATTCTGGATAAGTTTCAACGATGAGGGTGTGTCATCTGTAGTGGTAAAAAGGTGACAGAGATTCGAAATCGCCTTAGTTGAAAATTCTCACCGAGTTAAATCAAGATTCGAATAAAAATATTATCTATAGTTGGCAAAGCACGTTGTACACTGGGCGAAGGGCGATGACTGACGCCGGATAACGGGAGATCATGATAGCTCACACTGAGAACGTTGTGTCAGCAAAATATTCACAATTTGTGATAAAAATATAATTGCGCATGAAAATACATATTAGTATGAGCAACACATGTCGGTTTTAGTGTTCTTCCTTGAAAAGTATAGGAGTACATAGTCGGACAAGTTTTGAATTTAAATACAAATATATACTGACAAATCATCAGACAGTTCAGTCATTTTTGCGTCTTTCATCGTGCATAGTTATGCCTTTGTCCGATTTGACACAAAACACGGACGACATAGTTTGAGCTTCATTGTTTATATCGGAAGCATATTTAGGAGGCACTCAAAAGATACTAATACAGTTGCATAAAAATAAGCGATATCTGGTCTCACGTTTGTAAAACTGTTTTACAACTACCAAATACGCTAGTATTTAACATAAACTTGATATGCCTGAAAACTGAACAATACGTGCATATTTTTATTATTTACAACCACTCGTTTGTAATGTACTTCTAAAAGCAACATGCACGTTTATAAAAGTGACAAATTATGGCTGCAGAGTGTTTCGGTAAGGCGTTTTAATATACGTGTTTTATAAACATGCTATCGTAACGTATTTCTACAACAAACAAACAAAACCTATGTATAACATAGACATTCTTGGTCTGTAAATGTTCCTCGGTCACGCGCTTTAGCAAAATTGCATTGCTTTTATTTAGAAAATTCCCACAAAGAGTAAACAGTAAGAAACTGAACAAGGAAATGAAACAATCTTCCACAATACAATCTGAATGCTATTATTTTTTCAAAATTGAACTCTGTTGAGATGCCTAGGCAATTACATTAGTTGTGTTCCGTGTTTTATTTTACTCCTGGAAGATATTTGTGTTTAAGTAAGTGCACTAAGATAAGTATTGACATTTATATTGGAGCACTCAACAACTCAATAGCAATAGACAAATGCGACCTGAAAATGTAACTGTCGTTCAACGAAACTGTGGCAAACATTAACTTAAAGCTTTAACAATCGAGTCCCATAAAATGTAAAATACTGGTTTTCTGGGTGGAATCAACCTCTGAGCTATTCATTTTAATTTATAAAAAACAATGTATTTCTTTTCTGTTTTTGTTTTGTTTATTGAATTGAAATGCTATGATAGTAAAACATGTTTGCAGATATTATGAACAAATATTCACCGAGTTCGCGCGTTAAAACGCGTTGTTTAACAACAATTATCTTGGATCGACGGTTCCAAAAAAGCGCGTTAAGTGCTCCAAGACCGTAATTTTTAAACTGAGGAAAATTAACGTTCAATTCGTAAAAGTAACTGTCCACACACTTCATATTTTTTGGGTTAACTGAAAATTCCGCATAGGATTTTTTTGATGCATTTACAGTTAACAACAAGATAAGTATTGATGCAAAGCATCAAAGGGCGTCGGGAATTTCAGTATAAAAGGCAGTCAATGAAGTTACATGAAACCAGTTTTTTCTACTGTAAATATTAATATATTGGCCGATTATTTTTAACAAAATCGAAAAAGATACTGGTATAACCATTATCTATGATTGTGTGTTATAACCCCCAAATAACCATTATTTATGATGGTGTGTTATAACCCCCAAATAACCATTATCTATGATTTTGTATTGTAACCCCAAAATATTTCATAGTTCATTTTATTTACATTGGTTTCCTTTTTTTTAATGGCATCCGTGTGCAGTTTTTATAAATGGAACAGAACTGTGTAGGTTTTAAAAAATCTGCTTCATCTCGTGAGCGTAATTTCATATTTGTCTCAACTTCAAGGGGAGATGATTCTGAACTTATTCGTACGTTGCTCATTTACAATAGGAGTTGAGTACTCATTGATATGAAAACACTGCAAAAGTTGTAATGTGTTTACGACCCCCCCCCCGCTCTCACACATATATTTCATGGCCATACTAAACACAAAAATGGTTACAATACAACAGCATATTTATTTAAACTAACATGTCTACATCAAAACAAAAAGTTAACATAGAACACAAATACAATAATTTGATTCTACTGGAGCTCGAACCTTGGACCTCTCACATGTGAAACCAGCGTGTAACCACTACACTACGGAACCGCTGGAAAAATCACCTTCTAACTAAGATATTAAGGTAGTGGGAGCCTAATGGGTACTTTTGCAGAAACACTCTTTGTTATTATTTCCTCATAGTATTTTGTATATCACAACTAATTGCAAAATTTTAAAACTTTTTACCAGCCGGTTAACTTTTTATACTTGATTGAATACACTTACCCTTTGACTCGGTATGGCGTTTTCTATTGATTTACCCTATATCCAAAATATATAGTTTTTGTAATGGGATATACATATATTTTGACAATTAACTTAATAAACGTACTCGACTGGATTTTGTTAGTAGATACAGAATTTAAAAAAGTGTCATTGAAATAGAATTGCGACTTTGATGTCCAATAATATATGCACTTATCTGGATAAAATGGCAAATACGACAACAAATGGTTCAGTGACCAGAAACTTTAATTACGTTTTATGTAACTTGTAGTGTGATGAAAAGCATATATTGTACATATTTATTTAACACAACATATTTCTACACACTGAATGAATTTCAAGAAGTTTTACCGTTCCTATCTCAAGAAATTTTACTTCGAGTGTGCCTACCAAAATTCATTTTCACGCAATGAATTTAAGTATAAATTTGTATATCACTTCTTTTTGGGGGTTTTCTAGTTGCTTATTAAAAGCTACAGTTATAAACCATGACATGTGAAGACATTTAGCTAACTTTGAATTAATATTGATATAATAATACATTAACAAGAGCACCGCATAACGGGTGCCACGCTCGGCTGCGAAAGCTTGTCATAATTATTTTTTTAGATGTCACAGTGACCTTTACCTTTGACCTAGTGACCCAAATTGGTCGTGGCGTGTAGAACTCATCAAGGTGCATCTACATATCAAGTTTCAAAGTTGAAGGTGGACGTACTGTGATGTTAGAAACAAAGTTAAAGTTTTATATTAGAAGTCACAGTGACCTTGACCTTTGACCTAGTGAACAAAAAATGGGTGTGGTGTGTAGAACTCATCAAGGTGCATGTACATATGAAGTTTCAAAGTTGTAGGTGGAAGCACTTTGATGTTAGAGGCAAAGTTAAAGTTTTATATTAGAGGTCACAGTGACCTTGATCTTTGACCTAGTGATCCAAAAATGGGTGTGACGTGTAGAACTCATCAAGGTACATGTACATATGGAGTTTCAAAGTTGTAGGTGGAAGCACTTTAATTTTAGAGCCAATGTAAAGGTTTTAGCACGACGGCGGACGTCGGACAGCGGACGACGAAGAGGCTATGGCAATACCTCGGAGTATTCTCCGAAAACAGCCGAGCTAATAATACAATCTTAAGGTCACCTAAAGTCAAAAGGCAACATATGAATACAGGCGCAGTTCACCACAAAATGTCAAAGTTGTCCCAATATAACGTAGCATAAAGATGTATAAGTTATCATGTTTCTTTAAACATGTAGCACAATAATATACAACTTATATTTTAATAAAAACAGCCAGATTAATGACAACTAGATGTACATAATTTAGTATCAGTATAAAGCCATTGTGTGATTTTGACTGGCCGCGTGTCATTTGAAAGCCATATTATCTCGTTCCGTCACTTTTCGTCACTGAATAACTGACCGATTTTAGAGACCACTTCAGATAAAATAGTTCTTGCGTTTGTGACTTTTGGTAGTCCCTCATTGTTTTTAGCATTGAAAGTATCCCTAAAGGCATCCTCTCCGAAACTAGAAAATAGGGCTTTCAAATGACACAAGGCCAGTCCATATCCCGCAATGTTTTCAGCTGTTGGTCGCTTTAGAGTTCCTCTATGCAACAGCACGTCTAACAATCTAATGTCCTTTGCCTTAAAGGCTTTTCATGACTTAAACAAACTGAATTATGGCTTGCAGTAACAGTTAAGATGTGGGCCATATTGTCAGTAATATTAACATGTTTTATGCAAAGATCCCAGTGCTTCAACATCATCAGGAGCACTGTGGGCGTTGCAAGATGCCTGGAGAACACGTTCACTAGATCTTCCTGTTTGTGTGACTGTCCAGGATACGATTTTTGAAAACCGGCAAAGAGTCAACAGAACTGCTTACACAATTACAAAACGTTTCAAAAAAGTGTGTGTTCAGCAATGCACTAACCGAAACCGGAAAATCAAACCTGCGACCATAATGAGCAACAAAAATTGCTCTGGGAAACTTTGCAAGCCACATCATTCAATCATGTATAGAAGTTTTAATTGATACACTATCAACACTTTCACCATTTACACGCATTATGCCATGATCATCAACATAAATGCCAATCACTTTCTGAGCTTCGGAAGAAATTGGCACTGTTGTCTTCACATATGTCGAGAACTTTAAACCCGTCTTCAAATGCACAGCAGCAATCTGAGTAATATCAGGCATTACTGTACCTCGAACTGAAATACAAAATTAAATTCACACAATGCTTATTTCATGAATTTTATAATTCCCCTTTAAGTTTCATTCTGACGCCTTATATGATCGCTGGTTATGAGAAAAATCAATTTTCAGCACAACAAGCACATTACATATTGAACAGTCGTTAAATTCAAATGATCGCTTGTGAAAAGAATTCACCATTTATATGAATAGCTCAGAATTTTAATGTACCTATGCTCCTTCATACGATTTATTACTAAAAGTAATGAATTTATTTTTAAAAAATGTAATATGTGGAATAGCTTTTAATATTTATAATAACAATCACAAATATTTTTAATAATGTGCCTGACCAAAAAATCTTTAAAAAAATGTAATTTTACCAAACTATGAACACAATGCCTTTAATAAAACAATTATTATTAATATGTTTCATGTTCATCTGGAATAGGAAATAAGGAGACAGTTGATAAGAAAAATACTAAAATTTGGCACCAGAATAGTCAATAACATTGTATTTAAAGTTAGTTTTTACACTTACTCCATTTCTTTTTCATGTGCATCAATGGCAGCCTTGTTAGACAACGCAGTTGAGATTTTCTTGATGGCCTCCCCAGCACGAGCCTCCATCATCTTAAGATTTCTTTTCGCAATAAGCGTTATATTTAGAGTGGTTAGGAAGTTATTTACCTTCACCGGCCCTTCACCGGCCTGCCCAAACTGACTATCATTGTTAAAAAGAGAATTGAAATTGATAAGAACATGAAAACGAAATAAGGCCGTAGTTACTTAATAATGACGTCACAATGTTTTTTATAGAATCCAGTCGTATCATCATTACATTATTAAATAACATGAATGAGCAATCAATTGGATTTAACAACACAAATGCGAAACTAAATTTGAAAACTGAATATGATGGACACCGGAATGTTTCATATATATTACACGATAAAGAAATATTCACTGGGAATGACACTTGGAATTTTAAGTGGTCTGAACATGTATAAGAAGTCCAAAGATCTATGGCAATTGTACAATGATTAACCATTGATAGAAATGGCAGGTTGAAAAATGAAACATGCATACCTGTTCCAAGCTTGGTATTTACGTCAAAGCATGGCATTCCCTTGAGCTTGTGATGGTACTGCTTTCCATAAGCATCACTGTTGACTTTTCTACAGTCAGGGTTTTCACAAAAAAAGTACAAATAACCAATGAGGCCATTTTGTAGTTCGCCAACAATGTTATATATTGTCAAAGGAATGGGACACAGATTACAATACTTACCATACTGTAATTTGTTTAGCAAATCCTCCAGCTAAACGAGTCAATCAATCTTCTTCCATCCCCCCCACCCAATTCTGCTAACTCTTTTAACGCCATTTAGCAAATGCGAATAGCTTTTACGTGAGTCATTTTCACACAAATCGCCATCGCAGAGCTCGGTAAATGAATAATTGTTATCGAACACAACGTTGTCGATCGGTGTTTGCTTCTTTTTCGATTTTGCAAATCGCTCGCTTTTATTTCGCACTTTTATTTTGCTAAGAAAATGTCAACAACCGTGACGTCATGAACATAAATATTTTATGAAACGAATTAATTTAACTTATATTTGTATTGTATAGTTATTAAATCTTACAGAGATAAGCAAATTTAACTCATAAATAAAACAATACAAATTTATTTCGTGTATTTAGTATAATTTCCGGACTTTACCGTATGTATCGCTTATAGCCGAAACGCTTTCCGAATACGGCGATATCGACCGACTATTCCCGATCTCACTAGGCACCTACTGCCTTAATAAGTGACTGTAGTGTAACGGTTATCAATAAAGCAATAAACCGTGTAATCGCTGTCGTCTTGCAAAATTGAAGAAAATACGCGTTAACCAAAACTCGAACAGCAAAAGTCTGTGCTTTTGTTAGAAAAACCACAAAATAAATATATTTTGATTATGTTTTTTTTTATACAAAACCAGAAAGTTTCGCGTATTTGCCCAGTCCCTGTGATATTTCCCCTGTGATCAGTTATTAATTAAAACAATAAGCTTTGCATTATTGGCAATAAATGTTGAAATAAATGTAATAACCACAAATGCAGTACTTATGAACACTAATTTACACAAAAAATCACCACTATGCAAGATATTCTTAAAACAAAATATATACATTGATCCGTATAATAACTTCTCCCATAAGCGAAATTAAACGCATTACATACTAGTCGCCGCACTCCATTGCGACGCAAATAAATGAAGATGTGATAAGGTGGTCAATTTAATAAAATAAGAACAGTTATGTGAATACAACAATAAATCAAGAAGGCATTTTGAACATTTAACTATAAAAAAGTCGTGTTGAATTAGAATGAGATATTTCTTATAATCACTACATCATGATCCTTGACATGTGCAAGTGACCAATTGCCACACATTTAGAAACAAGACAAAACACATAACGAAAACAAACATTAATGAGAAAAAATGGGTTGAGCACCGTACAACAGTACGTGCTTACTATAGCAACTAGATTATTTAAAAACATCGGTTTCAGGGCGCCCAAAATTTAAACTAAGAACAGATGTATTCATTGAAGTGAAGGTTAACCTCGCAGCAGGACTCAAACGGGTACCCGAACAAAAGCCAACTTTTAGCTTAAGATACCGGTTCTGGTCGCTGTATACAAAAGGGTCAATCGCAGTGTTTCGCAATGGAATGATTGCACATGTGCATGGGAACCATGTTATGTGTCATTTTAAGATAAGTGTTCACTACAAATCTACATCATAAGTAGACATGAACAACAGATGCATTAAAAGCATGTAAGTCGAGAGATGTTCTTTATTTTTACTCAAATCCGAAAGTGGTACAAATTTTGTGAATAAAAACAAAGCATTTTTTTTAATAAACAATGTTTTTTAAAACTCGATCAATTGCAAACAGAATTTATACCAAAGAATATACATTTTTAGCTGTCCGCTTCATCTCATAGTGAAATAAATTATATTCCTTGTTGAAAAGTAATTTTCGCAAATACAAAACAAGTTATATCCGCACGGAATTCGTTCATATATATCTTTGCCAAAGCCGGTTTTCCTTTGGCGCTATTTCGTTTGGCTTTTGCCGATTTCGTGAGTACTGGCGTCAAAAGACAAAACTGTCACACCTTAAAATGTTCAACAGAAAAAGCAATCCTACGACCAAGCAGCATTACACACAAACGTCGGTAGAAATAAGCATATGGGGGTAATCACGTTACAAACAAATTGACGTCAATGCTGAGGCAGGTATTTTCCCCCGTTTTATAATCTCAATAACTTTATTAATAACACCAACGAAAACAAAAACAAGTACACAACAACAAAAACGCCAAAACCAGTGTCAACAACACCAATACCAACAACACCAATATCAACAACACCAACTCAAAATATAACAACACCAACAGAAAAGAAAACAAAAACACCAAAAACAAAAACACCAAAACAAAACCACCACCACCACCAACAGCATTATCACTTATAATACCAACAACACCATATCAAACATCATCAACAACACAACAACAACAACACCAACAACAACACCAACAACAACACAACCACCAACAACAACAATACAACCACCATCAACAACACCACCAACAACTACAACATCAACAATAACACCAGTAGAAACACCACCATTAACAACACCGCCACCACCAACACCATTTACAACAACTCCAACAACAAAACCACCACCACAAACAAAACCACAAACACCACAAACAACAACAACACCAACAACACAAACTTTAACACCAAAAATAAAAAATATATTTCACTAAAGCACCAAGTATCCCGATGTGTGTGATTGCAAATACTCCTGCACATAATAGAAACTTTTTCTGAAAACAAAATAATCGACAAAAACAAACAACATTTAATATGCTTAAATTAAATCTTGACTTGTAAGCGTAAATATATACAAAATACTAATACTTTTCATGAGACTACACTAATACACTCCAGAATTATGACTTTGGCATTCTTAGGAACTATGCGAGAAAACTAAAGTACGCTCTTCATGTGAACTCTTACACAAAATGTTCAAAGTATTATTTGTTAACATTTTTATAATCCACTATATCTTTATCATTCTCTTTAAATCTTTCAAAAAGGTTCCCGATGTGTGTGAGAGCATCCGATTGCTGCATATAATAGAAGTTTTACCAGTGTATTTTATATTGCATTTCAATTAGTGACATATGACTTAATATATACTTTTTGTTTTGTTATTTTGTATCATTATTATTTCATAAATGGCAGCTTAAGCCCTGGAAATGATGAATGTGATCCCTTCCATTATAATCCGAAAAGACTCTTGTTTATTCCTTTCAACTCCAAGGACATGACTGACAACCCAGACGACAGGATGCACTTTTCCATCCTGCACGTCTGATTTGACAGAGCCTTCTTTTAAAAACTCGCAATCTTAGTGTTTAATTAAATAACATCTCACGTGAATTTTAATTCAAAGCTGCAACTTGCAAATTCAAATTTCTTATATTTTATTTGGAGGATTAACACGGGCTTTCGAATGATATGTTTCAAAACACCGGTTCAAATCCGAGAAATTATTTTAAATACCCAACATGTTCACACCTCAAGCTTGGGATAGAGTCAATAATTAGAAAATGCATGTAGATTGAAACGGGTAGGTTTTTTTAATCAAGATGCTATGCCTTTACTATTAACGGCCACCGGAAAAACTTTGCGAAACCGAAATTTCGCAAACTTAAGTACCTTTTTTCTTAAAGATTTGCTACTTTGAGACATAGTATGCGATAAAAGTCTTATCGTTGATTAATAATTGGTTATTTTCACTCAAAAAACGCGTTTTCTTCACTTTGAAATTTATAAGCAAAGTTGGGGTTCCCATGGGATTTTTGCATTTTCCCATGGGATTTTCGATTTTCCCATGGGATTTTTTCTCCCATGGGATTTTTTTTCTCCCATAATTTGCAAATGGGAGAAAAATCCCATGGGATTTTGAACATTTTAAAAAACGTGTTTTATTTGCGTTTGCAAGTATTTTAACGTTATTTAAGGACTGTATATTGGTTTTATGCCAATTATATATAAAAATATATAGTAATAAAAAAATCCCATTTTAAAATGGGAGAAAAAAATCCCATGGGATTTTTTTCTTATTTTGAGAGATTTATTCATGAAACTTTCAGAAACATCATATTTTATGAAATGATGAACAACTACGATATTTTAATGCGTTTAGTCGTGTTTAAAAAAAAACAAAAAAATTCCATGGGATTTTTAAATCCCATGGGATTTTTAAATCCCATGGGATTTTTTGTCCCATGGGATTTTTTTTCCAATGGGATTTTTCAGTTTCGTAAGCCGAATAAGTTTCTTAATGAGAAAAACAACAATAAAGGAAATAATATTTATAATTTTGAATAATAAATTGAATAATATAAATAACATGAATATTTTTAAAATGAGTTACAATTAAAGGTTTATGCTTGTAGAACTTATCATTTCTTGTTCGAGCAGATGGTTGAGTCCAATTGGTGAGTATGCCAGCTTAGAACCAGTATAAATGCATCGCAGACAGACAACGCTGTCATACTGTACACACTGCTGAGTAACAATCTTTATTGCATTTCATTTTGCAACAGAAAATGAACTCCGTAGTATAATTGATCTTATATATGCCCTCTGCTTTTGAAAGCGTGCAACACATTAACATAACAATAAGTCCATGCCATAAACTATGTGCAAATTCCATTCAAAGCTATATACACATTATAAAGGTCAGATGACCCGCGTCATGCGAAAATGGGTCTTATGTCATATGCGGCCAAAGTTGGCCCATCCTAGCTTGTCCAACCGCGCAGTCTGGTCAGGTTCTACGCTGACTGATATATAAAGTCAAGCCATGATTCGTGGTCTCATATCCAAACTCGGTAGCTCCTGTGCGAAACTTTCACCGGAAACGACGGCACCGAGACGGGCGCTCGAACTTTGCGGATGCGCGTTATATGTTATATATAATAGCGCGATGTGTTTTTCTTGCCTCAAATTAGTAAGCCCAATCAGCGTTTTATTGTGTTCTTTGCTTCTACTATTAACAAGAACTTCAACCGATACGAACATGAATTTTATTTTAATATGTTTATTTAATGCTCGGAAAACTCATTGTATATTTAGACTACTAATTATAAAACAAAGTCGGGTTTTCAACATCTGTTTTCGGCATATAAATTGTTATTCCAAACCAGATTTTACGCACTTTACTGTACAAAATACCGTAAGGGCCACCGTGGTTACTCATTAAAATCCAGAGAGCGAGAATGCGAGAACGCGAAAGTACGATGACGACAGTGCGACAATACGATGGCGACAATGCGTTCGTACGATTGCGAAAACGCGCTAGTACGATGACGACAATGCGACAGTGCGACAATACAATGGCGGCAGTGCGATAGTACGGGGGCGACAATGCGATAGTCATATCGTACTGTCGCCGTGGTATCATCGCAATGTCGCCATCGTTCTATCGCATTGTCGCCATCGTATTGTCGCACTGTCGCCATCGCATTTTCGAATTGCCGCCATCATACTATCGCGTTATCGCATTGGCACCATCGTACTATCACACTGTCGGCTATCGCCAGCGTATTGTCGCACTGTCGTCATCGTATTTTCGCACTGTCGTCATCGTATTATCGCACTATCGAACTGTAGTATTGTCGCCATCGTACTATCTCACTGTCGCCATCGTATTGTCGCACTGTCGTCATCGCACTGTCTGATTGTCGTCATCGTATTATCGCGTTCTCGCATTGTCGCCATCGTACTATTGCATTGTCGCCATCGTATTGTCACCCTGTCATCATCGTATTGTCACATTGTCGCCATCGTACTATCGCGTTCTCGCGTTCTCGCCCTCTGGATTTTAATGTGTAACCACGATGGCACTAACGGTATTCCGTAATACTGCTAAAGCACAGTATGATTAGGTCACTCCCAATGCTCAAATCTCTATGTCTATTTTAGTAACAACACATGTCTATGGAAGGATATTTAGGTAAAAGTTACATCATTCGTGGTGAATATTTACATTATGACTGATGCTTATTCTAATTTGCTTTATGACAATTCCAACATGCTTGTTGTCTATTCGTTTATACTTGATGATTGCTGCAACATTACATCATTCATGATGAATATTTACATTATGCGTGATGTTTATTCTAACATGCTTCATGACAGTTCCAACATGCTTGTTCTCTATCGGTTATACTTGATGATTGTTTCAACATGCTTGGTGACTATCCAATGTTTGTGTGTTCATTATTCCTGAAACCAGTCATAATCGGTTTTGCCACTAAGCGTCATTAACAACGGCAGTTAGCAACAGGCAGTAAGCAGAATGCAAGTTACTAAATTATGACAACAGGTGGCGCGCGTTTATTTTCCGTATGTTGAATAAATTACTTTTCGGAAAAAAAAAGCGAAAACATCCGAATCATTTTGACTAGTAAACTGAATAAGCTGAATTAGTTCCCTTCGTTATATAATCTCCATTAAACTAAATACGTTCATTATTGCCATGAAGACCAGTAGGTTTACACAATGAATTGACTGCCGTGAATGTTTTTGATATTTGTAAGATGCAATTGTTACTCAAGAAATTATACATGTATTTTATTCAGAACATAACGGGGCTGATGTGTTGGAATTGTGGCCCTTCCCTAATCCAAATAATTACAGTAGACGTAATCTACCGATGTGCATTGCATATCGACCTCAGATTTATAAAGTAGCCCAAACCCCCATTGCCACAGACCTGTGCGTGAAACTTTCAGATTTCTCTAGTCTGTTTACCATGCTATAATTACAATTTCTATAAACACATATTTATCATTTTATGACTATATAATGTCTGTGGTATAAAGAGAAACCTGAAAGTTACAAGTACTCGTGTCTAGTACTGTACAACTATTGTACTCCTCGTTGAGAAAACAACTACTTCATCTACATGTATTAAAATATCATAAAACATAATTTTCAATCAAGTTGGAAAAAATCAATAAATAAATGTCATATAAACAGGTTTGTCATGAACGTTGACGTCGCTCTTGGTTACCAGAAAAATTCCCACGCACGGATTTCAACCGTCATTGTTTACAATCAATTAAGTGCATAAGTACTTGAATTTGTATAGTGTTTTTTAAAAGTGTCCAGCTACAGGTGGTTATCGTGTGGCTATAATACTAATTAGTGAAAACATATTTTGGAATGATAAGTAATCATATTATAACGAAAAATCAACTTTTCTTAAAAAAAATAAGTTAAATATATATTCAACAAGGTATCCAACTCGAAATCATCCGAAAACGGGATGCATCGTTTTAAACAGCCATTACTTCATCAATTTTGCAGCGATTTTCACGATCTTGGTCTTATTCAACGCAGAAATAAATTTCCTTTCTGGAAATGTATATGTCTTGCAATATTTTTACAAATACTGGGTCAACTTTTAAGAAATAACACGATACACAACTCGCGTGACCCAGCTGTGATCGATCAGACAGTATTCATGACTGAAATCTTCACGGGGAAAAGGGCATTTTCCCTGCAAAGTTCACGAACCTCGATACCATAATTCAATAAAACGTATGAAAAAAAACATTCTTACCGTGCTTGCCGTAGCATTATGCATCAAAACGAACTGTCCAGCGCATTTTCAAACCTTTGTTTACATACATTTTAACCAACTGACATTTTAAACACAAGAGTGATTTCATTGCTCCAATGCGGAGTTGTGTCTTTACAACTGGAGATTTCATTCATAAATACGGTCTGATCGATCACAACTGGGTCAAGCGAATTATGTATAGCTTTATTTCTTAAAATTTGACCCAGCATGTGTAGAAATATAACAATATATATACATTTCCTAAAAGGAAATTCATTTCTGCGTTGAATAAGACCGGGTCATGAAAATCGCTGCAAAATTAATTTAGTAATGGCTGCTCAAAACGATGCACCCCGTTTTCGGATGATTTCGAGTTGGATACCTTGTTATATATAAAACGATAGTGATTTTTTTTTTTATAGAAAATTTGATTTTTCGTTTTAATATGATTATTTATCATTCAAAAAGATGTTTTCACTAATTATTATCATAGCCACACGCTAACCACCTGTGTGTCCAGCACGTGTGCCGGGAGAACAGGGCTTAATGTATTTTTTTGTTAAGCTCTATAATATTTATATCCAATCTGTATGAAAAAATGTCGGTGAACATTATTCCGGTGTTAATTTTTGAAAATATTGAGGCATTCGTTAATTATGGATCTAAAACGGAACATTAATCCGCAAAAAAAAACACCGGGCATATTGCATATTAGATCGGACACATGAAATTATTTCGAAAGAAAGCAATAAGAGTTTCAATTCTACATGAGTAAGTCTCGCTGTGCACGATTACGCTCTTACTGCTCGTATATATTTGACTCTTGGCAAATACCTAGTGTTTTATTTTGCTTAATCTATATTATAATCTAAATACTTAAAGCAGCATGACCAACAGCTCTTTCATATGTGAAAGAGATTGACACGAAATACCTACCCATCTATAATAAAGTTTATATGTGCACTTCAATATTATAGTTTTATAGCATTTTATGTGGTGCAATATAAAAGTACTCTAGTAAATTTGAAATTATGTAATCGATTTCCTCTCAACATACATGCAAAGTTCCAGATAACTTTTTCAGCAAAATCTTGGTTTACACTCTATAATAATCCAGCCTTAAAGTCTATTATTAATTCTTTTTTTTCAGGTAAATATAATTTTTGGCACATCCGCATTTAGGTTTATAGTCTAAGAAGAGCTCATGACAATTGCCGGGTTACAGCAGACTTTTTGCGATAAAAGGACCAGATAATGGAAAACGTTCGGCTTTTCGACTGTTGTAAAGATGGTCTGTTATTCATAATAACGTTAAAGTGCTGTTGATTTCATAATTGTAATGAGGGCCTAGACGAGTGGGAACTCATTGATAAAATGTTTACATTATATGCATTGATATTGAGTTTTACGCATGATCACACATTTTGAATTCTTATTTTATTTTTCCAATGTGTAACCGTACGCACAGAATTTAAGTCTACTTTTTTACTAAATTTAATTCAATTTTTTACGACTTTAAGCGTCTTATCTGGAGCTCTGCATACATGCATTAGTAGCATATATTGAAATATATCCATAGACTTTCTTTGGTTATTGAAGGTAAATTACTGTACAAAAATTATGGTTAGTCATTAACCAAAAAAAAGTTAAGTCTACAAACACGCGGTTAATTTCGGTTCAGTAGCAAATATCTTACAAAGGTGCGCAACTTCTCCTATAACATAAAATTTCCGTTATACGCCTTTAATTTCCGTAGTCCTCCGTAGCATTTCGGAATGACTGTCAATTGACATCATTGTATCATGCATGATAGTATGTTGCTTTGTGCTTGGGTGAAACTCACATCTTACCATCGCGTTTATTTATTAAACGCATTAATATTTGATTCCATTATGCACTGCGCCTATTGCACAAGTCTCTCTGCACAAACCAACATACACATATGCAGCATGCAATTAACGAACAAGAATGTTGCATCTGTACACATGCATGATACCATTAAGCAGAATGTAAATAGACATTGGACATCAGGCAAGATGTAAGTGTCGTCAAGCATGAAAAGGTGTCTACATACTAATTGAAAGTACCATCAAGAATCATGACACCGTCACACAGAAGGATGTAATTTTTACCTAAATACCCTTCCATATTTGTCGGCACTGTGTGTTTGCTTAATTTCACTGAAGAACGTCTACTGGTAAATCTTACAAAAAAAGTGATAAATAAGACTGAGTAACAATTTTTTCGGCGTTGCTGTTTAACGTCAATTTTGGCCTTTCAACGAACTTCTTAAAAGCCCATTGAATTTTAATGAAGAAGTTTCCCGCTTGTAGGTCCGAATGAATTAAATCAAATTTTGCAATTGGCAATTTGATAGAAATCCCCATAAAACATTGCACAGCTTTCTGAAATAAACAGGCCACATTGAACGCATTCACGATATCCAACAGCTCTCTTTGCAAAGACCTATCTAGTGTTTCTTGGCCGTGTAAGATCTATAATTAGAACATCGTCACCTAAACATCTACTAATAGAAGAGCATATTTTGGGGAAACAAATTCAATAAGAGTATAAAACGCTCACGATCAATAATGTGTAGTTTGTTAAAGATATCACGGCAGTAAAAACATAGCACTTTAAAGAGACCACAATCTGGTACATTTGGTCAATTGTTGCGTCCGTGGCGGACAATACATTTTTAAAAAGAAAGCGTACAAAAAAGCAAACACAATGTTCTTCGTAAGCTTGTTTCAATCTTAAAAACACATAATCGACAGTCATTCCAGTCAAATACAATACTAACAGTCAGCACTCTAGAGATCAAAATTGCGGATATAAATATTTAATTCAGGGATATCAAGTGTATCAAGTTCGAATTCCGGAAAAAATAGCCGGTAGTCTGGGGCATTAGGTCCCTTACAGGGATAAAAGGTACATCCCCGCCCGAGCCTTAGCTAATTGATTTATTGTAGTCTTTCTAGTTGCAATTTCTGGTGAGTACAATGCGGAATATTACGGATATTTGCAACATGTCGAAGATTTTCGGAAAGTAGCGAAGAGGTTTTCGTCAGTTAATATTCATGTCCGTGCCGGCCGCTAACTTATCAGAATCAATAAAAAAGAACCAGGAAAAATCGGTACCGATCGCAAATTTCCGGAATTCCGATAAAGCTTCAACATTATTTGTTCTCAAATGATCGCGTACTCAAACGAATCTGTCCCTAAGCCTCCAACTCCCTTTAAATCTCATCGGACGTACATTGATCTCAAAATCTATCCTTGACGACTCAAATCATATTTCCTGAATAGTTTGGCCTATTGACGTCCCTGTAATTATAACAATGGTCTTTTGGATAAACAACGCTAAGTTGTTGCAATATAATAACCGTTTAAAATAGTTACCGGTTTTCATTTAATAAAATGATTAAGTCATATTCGAGATTTCAGCGATTGCCAATATTTTGCTTTTGTTTCTCATAAGCATATGGTGCTTGGTATCTGCTATTGACTCCTATGTAGATTGCAAATATTACATAACCCTTACAGCGGCCGAGCGCAGATATCTGCACTTGGCTGCTAAAAAGAAAATTCTTTGCGCATTAATTTAATTCAAATCTCATTATCATAATCAAAATCATCATCATCGTCGTCGTCGTCACTACTACCACCACCACCATCATCATCATCATCTTCTTCTTCTTCTTCCTCCTCCTCCTCATCATCATCATTAACAACAACAGCAACCCCAACTTAACATCATCATCAAACAACAATAAACATCGGTAGCATACAATGTGCTTCATCAACCATACATAATTATATGCGTTAAAACACCATAATAGAACAGCATGAATGAAGCTGTCTATTACTCTTTTATATTTCCTATACCAATATTTTTTTCGTTAATTGAAGGACTAGTTGAAATCTTCTATAAAAGCCCTCCCCCCCCCTCCCCAAATAAAAAAAATAAAAAAGATTAATAATAACCCTAGCAAACAGCAATAAACATAGGTTAGTTAGTATACACTGTGCTTTAGCAACCATGCATAATGAATGTTTATGACTTCGGACCGTTGTGATCAAATTTAAAAAAGCAAGATGGTATGTATGCGGCACACAACACATAGATAATTATAGTTTTATACCTTAAACGTAGTTCATCAAAATAAAGATAAGTTATTGTCTATGTAATACTTAAATTAGGTTTATAACGTATGCATATTTGTCTAAAACTTGTGAAATGTGATTCGTAAGCCGACGACAACATTATCATTCGGACCCTTCTCCCCACCTAACAATCGAGATTAAACACCTGTGGAGATCCCGATCTTATCAATGAATAAACCGGTTCAATGATGTCAAGTCAAATAAAACATACTATTACTATCCAAATAAATATCTATCAAAAAATGTAAATTGATATACCTACTTAACTAAAACTAAACTTAAACGATTAGCAAGAAAAATATATAAAGAAGAAGCAGGCAAAGTAGACAAATTAATTGTAACATATGTGTTCTCAGTCTCCCACTGTTGAACAATATAAATAGTATTTATCGCCACCCCAAAAGGGATCTTTATAACACGTTTGGCTCAACTAATATATAATTGTGACAGGACAAACTGTCAACAAATACCTTGTTAATGTTTTATACATAACTCCAATCAAAGGTTAACTTTCAAGGAAACTGCGGCATGTTAAAACTGTTGATTATGACAAAATGTTGTTTAGTACAAATCAGTACAATAGCGTCTGTTATGTGGCCTATACTAATCCAGTTAAATAAAACTTTAATCGCAGAAAAGTTTAGATTCTTTACACCTTTAAGAAAATATATATAACAGTTCTTTCCTGTTTTAACAAAATGATACATTTAAAAATAAATTATGAAGCATCGCTAGCAATAGTAGAAAGAGAAGTAGAATTATTATCATTAGTAGCAGTAGCAGCAGCAGCAGCAGTAGCAGCAGCAGCAGCAGCAGTAGCAGTAGCAGAATCAGTAGCAGTAGCAGTAGCAGTAGCAGTAGCAGTAGCACTAGCAGTAGCAGTAGAAGTAGCAGTAGAAGTAGCAGTAGCCGTATCAGTAGCCGTATCAGTAGCAGTAACAGTAGCAGTAGCAGTAGCAACAGCAGAAGAAGCAGCAGCAGTATCAGTAGCAGTAGCAGTAGCACTATCAGTAGCAGCAGCAGCAGCGGCAGTGGCAGCGGCAGTGGCAGTAGCAGTGGCAGTAGCAGTGGCAGTAGCAGTGGTAGTAGCAGTAGCACTATCAGTAGCAGCAGCAGCAGCAGCAGCAGCGGCAGTGGCAGCGGCAGTGGCAGTGGCAGCGGCAGCGGCAGTGGCAGTGGCAGCGGCAGCGGCAGTGGCAGCGGCAGTGGCAGTGGCAGTGGCAGCGGCAGCGGCAGCAGTAGCAGTAGCAGTAAGAGTAGCCGAAGCAGTAGCAGTAGCGGCTTTTTGCTTTTTTGTTTTAGAAGTGTTTGTCGTATAAGAAGAACGCAAGGAAGACAAATTAATTGTAACATGTGTTATCTTAGTCTCCGTTGTAGTAGTATTTGTTGTATCTACACAGCCATTTTTCAGTCACCTGAGAGACATGTTTTTATAAGAGATTTAATTGTGGACCAATACATCGTGTATTAATATCAGTGTACCCACTGGGACACCACATGGGGCGAGGATTAACAGATAAACTAGGCCTTCAATTAATTATGCGCCTAGAGGCAAACAATACTATAACTTACTGATAATTTTAGGATTGGGATGTGTTTGTATCTTATTTGAAATTAGCTAGCTTTATTCAAAAACTAATTATAGGCTCAATATTATCACAAGAACATCATCACATATTCATTGTGCAATATATAATCATATCACCATCACAATATGCCAGAGCGTTAGTATTTATTGTGCATACATATCCTACAGCAACATTTACAAAACTTATTACAAACCAACCACTCAAGCTTTAATTAAGATTGATTTCAATTTATATTATGACATACATTAAAGATCACTGTCAATTAATTAAAAAATAGCTTGATGCTTCGTACTCAGCGATTTAAATAAAAGAAACGTTGCGTACACATTAATTGGGGTTAATAAAAAAAGTCTGCAATTAAAATAATCAAATTTAAATAATACTAGATTTAGTTTCAAATTGTCGCTCAAAAAATGTATCAGTTATATCAGTTACTAGGGAATCGATTTGTTTAATCTCCGCAATCCAATAATAATTATGGTGTTTGTATGACAAATTAATAGCTATTCGTCATTGAATGTATGATACTCATAAAAATATTGGAACAATAACCACAACAACAACAACATATGTGATTATGTATATATCTTCTTCAGATACTCTGTGTCATACTTTCAAAATTATCCTCATAAGATTCATAATAATAAAATAAACACTATTGCAATCTTAGTAAAAACCAACTTAGCCGTTATGCTAATGATTTTATGTTCAGTATGCGTGTACATTTCAATATTATATAACAACAAGTGTTCACAAATACCTATGTTTAATAAATATTAAAAACATGAGAACCAATGAAGGTATTGCATTTTAATAGACTAGTTTTACCGTGTGTGTACATTCATATAAAATCTTTTGAAAATCACACTTGAGATAATGTCTTTAGGTTTTGCTATTTCTAATCGATTTAAACACCATAAAACCACCGTATTTTCTCTTACATTCTAAATTTTCTTACATTTCCTTTTTAAGCCAAAATATTTATGTTTTCATGATTATAAATTTTCGGACATACGGATTTTCGTACAGTCAGTTAAACAGCGCTATTTTATCAGATTTTTGCCCTGTTTTTGCTTATCTGATGACCCTTCGGTCATGCATTTTTACAACCGGATTAAAGTAATAAAACAGAATCATGCCTAAGGGCAATCGACCATTACATTTGCGTACTTGGGTAAATTACCTTGTAAACCTCTAATAAGCAATGGTTCCTTCCAACAGCGTTTGAAATGATATCGTATTAAGAAAGCCAAACGTTTATTGTTTTTACTTTTTATATATTATTTCAGTTGATTGTAAAGCTGTTAAGTTGTATTTTTAAAGTAAAGAACGAAGGGAACAACACAATAAAATTATGTACACTGATGTATTATTTCTACTTCAATTAAATAATTGACAAACAAACATAACACACTTGTCTCTAAATATTTTTCGTATTTAAATTTTCCAACACGAAAAACAATATCTTTAAGTGCACGGAACTTATAATTATTACG